>NW_017199077.1:0-19641 GCF_001704415.2 Capra hircus | reverse complement strand
AGGCTCAGGCAGCTGTGAAGGCTAGGCTATGTGAACTAACTGGTCACAGTGAAGAGAGTAAGTGCTACCTTACATCGCCAACCAAACAATGACAAATATTGCATTTATTTTCCAAAGCATCATCTTTCAAGAAAGCAGTCAAACAAGTAAAAATTGGATATCTCCGCATAAACAATACTTTACCTCCACTTGTCACTGATACTTGCTGCTAACAAATTGGTATAAATGTTTGAGATGCTAAAAAAAAAAAAAAAAAAAACTGGAGTCAGTATGCTGAAAACCAGTGAATACATTTTTGACGAGATGAAATGGGGTTGGTCTTAACATGAGGAAAGACATTCTTAATACAGAGATGGGGGTTTCTCATTATGGTTCCAAATTTTTTTGGAGGTGGATGTGGAGGAAAAAAAACAGGTAACAATAGAACTGAGGTTAGAATTCAAAAGAAACATAAGGCATGGATGTCTTCACCCTCTCCCTGGGGCAAATTTCTTCTATATTACTCATTTGGACACTGCTATAATTTAAGCAACTCAAAAGCAGTTTTAATTATGATTTAGTAGATTAAATTCTGATTTGTTGTTTTCCAGTCACTAAGTCATGTCCGACTCTCTGCGATCCCATAAACTCCAGCACACCAGGCTTCCTTGTCCTTCACTATGTGTCTGAGTTTGCTCAAATTCAAGTCCCATTGAGGCTGTGATGTCATCCAATCATCTCATCTTCTGCTGCCCCCTTCTCCTCTTGCCCTCAGTCTTGCCCAGTATCAGGGTCATTTCAAATGAGTCAGCTCTTCACATCAAGTGGCCTAAGTATTCAAGCTTTAGCATCAGTCCTTCAAATGAATATTAAGGGTTGATTTTCTTTAGGATTGACTGGTTTGATCTCCTTGCTGTCCAAGGGATTTAGTCTAGCCATAAAAGGTGTTACATTAAATGTTTTATTAAGGAATAAACCACATTGCTTTGTAAATAATGCTTTAAAGAATACTATTTTAAATTTAAATTGCTTTAAATAATGCTTTTGGTATTTCTAAGTTGGTAAATATGAAGAACAAATCCAAGAATGGTAAGAACAAAAATTAAGATTATAGAGAGGCAAGTGACCATACAGCTTCCTTGTTCTTTTGAATCCAAGATCTTCGATTTGACTCCCTAGGGAAAGTATCTCATTTGCAAAATTATAATAAATTATCTGAGAAGGAGCTCTTAGTAAATTAAAGATGCTCTGTAGTCAGAAAGACCTGGTGTCCCAGCCCTTCCTCTTATACAATGTACTTGTTCGTGCCTCAGTTGTCTTATCTGACAAATGGGGGAAAATGATCTAATCTTAAAGGCTAGCTTTAAAGAATAAATGGGATAAAGTCATTAAAAAGTACATAGTAAAGCCCTCAATAAATATTCTCTATTACTAATATTACTGTAAAACTAATATTACTAATATTTTATCCCTACAAAATCTATGCCAGGGTTTGCAGTTGTCTGAAGCTTTGCGATCTGAGTCATATAAGATTTGATTCTAATTCAGCTATATTTCCTAAATTAACCACCTTATGTGATTAGCATCTCCTAGTTTGTGTGTCTGGGGGTTTTTTTTTGTGTTTTTTCCCCATATTATCTTTTCTTTTCCCTCTTGAACAATATTGCCACCCACATAGTTTTTCAAATTACAGCTTTCATAGCCTTAGCTTATAAAACTACTCAAATGACCATCTTTTTTTTTTTAATCACATAACATGAAAAAAATCCTTGGGAGGGCAACTCTTTTCCTCCATCAGGTATGAAGGTCGCGTCCAGAACAAAAGGGAAAGCAACCAGTTTGACACATGCTTTGCCCATCCTCCTCTTCTCATTCCAGCTACTCCTCAATTCTCTCAATCGGGCTGTGTGCTGATGAAATGACTAATTTCAAAAGTCATGCTAATCTCTGATTCAATAAAAGTGAATCAGATATGCTTCCAACCACTCACTCTCCAGCCACGAACACTGAGGTCAAGCAGGTGCCCCGGTAGATGTAGAGACCAATTTGGGTGTAGAATATATGAGACACTGAAAACTCAGAAATGAATACAGGTCATTCTCCATAACCATATGGGTTCCTGCCAGATTCATCCTGGCAGGTAGAGCATAAAAGAGAAGGCAAAAGGACACTTTCTTCATATCAAATTTATAATTTAACTAATCAGAGAGCAGAGCACAGCACACCAAAATAGTGCTATTGTTTACACTCCATCACTCCCTTCACCCTGTCCCTTCTCTGCTTCAATTCAACTTTTTAAAGAAGATAAAATCTTAAGGCTGGAATTTACCAAGAAAATATATTTCACTCCAAATGAAAATCAGTGAGATTGCTGGTCTTTTCATCAATTGTATAGATATCCCACTGAGTAACAAGTTTAATGGATGACACAAAAATGGTTTAGGAGATAGATATTCTAAAACATTACCATCATCTAGAGCACATTAACATAACTTACTCAAGCTGTGGAATTAATGAAGAGCTGGAGAGTTTACTTTTTTTTTTTTAGATGGCCTTAAAAGAAGATTCTACATACAGTGAGTTCTTTTCTCTTGTGTGGGAGTAAGGCCTTACACTTTAGAAGCTGTTATTTTTCCCTAGCAAAAAATTAAATAAAATTAAAAACCGCTGCTCAGTTTCCTGACTCTGAGCGACCATCCACTTGATGAAATCAGTCACCAGGAATGTCACAGTCTCTTCCTATATACCTCTATGTATAAATGACAAGACAAAATTCTTCCTGAAACTGTAAATGTTTAAGCGTTTCTGTTATAAAAATGGAAATGTCTTCATAAAACGTTTCCGGAGCTTCTAGCATATTATCTGGGGACTGAGTAATTATGTTATAGTAATTATCTCATTTAATGAACCCATGATCCTTTGGGAGGGGCCCTGTGATTTTCTCCATTTTCTCAACTGAAGCATTTGAGCCTTGGGAGGTATCTCCCAATGTTAACTAGCATGTCCCAAAAATGAAAAAGGAAAGCTGTAATCAGGTCTGATTCTAAAGCGCATGTACTTAACAACTAAGCTAAATTTGCTGAAAGGAGAAAAATAAAAATAATTACAGGCATATTTGGGAGACATTGCAGGTTCTGCTTCAGACTACCACAAAAAAGTAAATGCCGCAAAAAAGAGTGTCAGGCAAAATGTTTGGTTCCCAGCCCATCCACGTAACAGTTACGTTTGGGACCTCCCTGGCAGTCCAGCGGTTAAGAAGCCACCTGCCAATGCAAGGGACATGGATTCAAAGCCCGGTCTGGGAAGATCCCACATGCCGCGGAGTGGCTGAGCCCTTGCCGCCACAAGTACCGAAGCCCGAGCTCTGGAGCCTGGGAACCGCAGCCCCTGAAGCCTGCCTTCCTGCGCCCGTGATCCACAGCAAGAGAAGCCACTGCAATGAGAAGTCCATGCACGGTGTCAAAGAGTAGCCCCACTCTGTGCAACTAGAAAGGAAAAAAGACCGAACAAAAACACAAAGACCCAGAGCAGTCAAAAATTAAATAAAATACGTATTTTTAAAGTTATGTTTACACTATACCCTAGTCCACTGTGGTGGTAGAGCAGTATGTCTAAATAAACAGCGCACAAAGCTTAATTTATTTTTTTAATTTAGATTTATTTATTTTAATTGGAGGCTAATTACTTTACAATATTGTATTGGTTTTGCAATACATCAACATGAATCCGCCAAAAATACTTTATTGCTAGAAAACACTAACCTTCATTTGCGCCTTTAGTGAGTCATAAGTAAATCAAAGATCACTGATCACAGGTCACCATTACAACTATAAGAATAATGAAAAAAGCTTGAAACAGTTTGAGAATTATCAAAATGTGACAAAGATATAAGAACTGAGCAAACGACATTGGAAAAAATGGCACCTAAAGACTTGCTCATTGCAGGGTTGCCGGCAAAACTTCAACTTGTTTAATTAAAAAAAAAAAAAAGCAATATTTGCCAAGTACAATAAAGCAAAGTGCAATAAATCAAGGTGTGTCTGTCGATATGCAGAGTTTGGCTCATTATCAGTTCAAAGACTGTATTAATAAAAATCACCTACAAATATTTTCTAAGGTATGAACACTAAAGGGAGAGAGTTAATGTGAAAAAAAAGGAATAAGGGAGACATGATGAAGTGACATCAGACAAGGATGAAGTCTATCTGTATCAAGTACCCCATCCCTTCCTGTGTGAAAAATAGCCATGCTGTGAAGAGAATAAAGGACTCTTTGTCTCCAAATGCAAAAGACAAAGCATCAAGCATCTGAAGCTGGGTGTTGTAGCTGCCACTTTGCTTCCTGTTTCCCTGCTTGAGGTCCAATTAAAATAGAAAAAGGCTGGAGTTTGTGTTTTTCCATTACAAACAGCTATCTATTATTCACATTGAATTCTCCAGGCACACAGACAGTTGGGCTTATGGGAAGGAACAGGCAAGGAGACCAGTGACTGCCATCTGCTCAGATCATAAGAGCAGCTTGTCAACAGAGCTTAATAAAGTTGCTTCTTCCCATCAATACTTATCAACTGTTGGAACTGCAGGCCTCTGAACCCAGTGCAGAGTCAGGTTGGCCAGAGCTTGATGGAGTTCCTTTATAATCCCTTCTCTCTGTAAATATCAGTGTCCCAGCTCTTAGTGTGGTCCAGTAGACACCAAACACCCCTGTTACTGTGTTGGAATTGTATGGAAAGCATATAATTCCATCAATAGCTGGAGACATCGAAGTGTCCAAGTGCTAAGTAGCCAAGTAAGTCAGTATTTGTGTGTTTTGACTGACTGTAAAGTGCTAATCAAATGTAAGGTAGCATTCAGATACAAATTGTATTCCTATCGTAACATCTTCTCAACAACTGGATGACAGTTATTGACATAGTAACAGTTTTGTATTGACGACTGCATTGATAGCATGTCAGCAGGACGGCTTTCAGGTAACACTATGGTGCCCCAAATATTTTCTCAAAGATCTCAAGTCTATGAAGTGCTATAGCCTGGAGTCAGAAGTCTTTCCCCATCCCAGCAGCTTTTTCACTGTATCATGGCTCTCTCATCTTGTTGTTTTTTGTTGTCCTATAGATATCCTTAAACAAAATTTTGCTTGGTAAAGGGTGGCAGAATATGCTACCCCCAAATCTGCCACTTTAGTATAAGAATTATTTGAGTGAAAGGCAGTTGACAAGCAGCAGATATTAATACAAGTTCTTTGTCTTCCCATTTGCCTAAGAATAGAACGTAAATTTTTAAAGGGTCTCCCTCTCTCTTCTCTATCAAAAAAGGGAGGAGTTACTGGAGAAAACTCTAGACACATATCATCTGAGAAACAGAACCAGAGGAAACTATATAACGAATTCTACGACCTAGTCCTTCATGTCCATGAGTTTCCCTGTACGTTTATCTTTCCATTGTTCACTGCCTTTGGAAGCCTCAAACCCTGCCCTTTGTCTTATCAATTCTCTATGAATTTGTGATTCTTTGTTAAGATGCTATATAAGCCCAAGTTCTAACCACCTCTTTAAATTACTTGCCACTGAAGTTTTCCTATGAGGATGTACACTGCATACATTAACAAACTATTTGCTGTTCTTTGTCACTCTGCCTTTGTGAGTCTATCTTGCATGACCCCAGCCAATGAACCTAAAATGGGAAGAGGAAGAAAACATTTCCTCCCCAACAGTTACATAGGCTATCTCAGTAATATTAAACATCTCCTGGATATATTGCCTGATGCTGGTTTATTAATTAAATAAGAACAACAAAAGCTTTAAGTATTCCAGGTTTTTTCAGTTCAGTTCAGTTGCTCAGTCGTGTCTGACTCTTTGTGACCCCATGAATTGCAGCACACCAGGCCTCCCTGTCCATCACCAACTCCCAGAGTCCACTCAAACTCACATCCATCGAGTCCGTGATGCCATCCAGCCATCTCATCCTCTGTCATCCCCTTCTCCTCCTGCCCCCAATCCCTCCCAGCATCAGAGTCTTTTCCAATGAGTCAACTCTTCACATGGGGTGGCCAAAGTACTAGAGTTTCAGCTTTAGCATCATTCCTTCCAAAGAAATCCTAGGGTTGATCTCCTTCAGAATGGTCTGGTTGGATCTCCTTGCAATCCAAGTCCTCTCAAGAGTCTTCTTCAACACCACAGTTCAAAAGCCATCAATTCTTTGGCGCTCAGCTTTCTTCACAGTCCAACTCTCACACCCATACATGACCACTGGAAAAACAATAGTCTTGACTAAACGGACCTTTGTTGGCAAAGTAATGTCTCTGCTTTTTAATATGCTATCTAGGTTGATCATAACTTTTCTTCCAAGGAGTGTCTTTTTACCAGCCTGCTATTTTGGATTTGGCCCCATGCATGCTTATAAATCTTATACTCACTTGTTTTCATGTCATATTTTTCATACCACACAGTCAAGAATTTCTTAATATTTACCTAAAACCAATTAATTCAATTCCCCCATTCTCTCAAAACCTGAAGAAGCTAATGAAAAGCTAATATCTCAAAGTGGAACAATATATTCACTTTCTCTGAAAGCCACTGCCTAACTTTCTTTCCCTATGTTCCAATATCTCGGAATACGTTGGTTTATGGGCCTATTTTAACCTGATCATATTAAAAACTATCTGCAGTCTGTGTACTTTATTAAAACCAAGCCCCTCTTGTCTAACTTTTCTGTCCAGGTGAGAACTGACAGTCTTAAAACTGGAATAACCCAAATATCTGAGCCAGAATTCCCTTTCTTTAAAAATTACTCACATGTGTCCCAAACTGTTGGTGAGCTAGTGTTGAGTGGCTCTTGGATTTCTTCATAGAGTTAGTCCCTACACTCCAAGCAACTGACTTATGGGTAATGTGGTGTAAAGCTTGCTTTCCAATCAGAGTGCTCATTTCAATTCCAACCTTAGTCAGTGGCGATTGAATGTCATCACCTATAGATTGATTTTTTGATCCTACAATGCCACAAACCATTCATCTCAGAATGGTTCCAAGGAGGTGACCATCAGCATCTCAAAAACCACAACCAGCAGCATATTTCAATCAATACATGCAATATTTTCTTTAAAAACCTGAAGTGAATCCAAGTCCTCCCAAACCTCAAGCCAAGTCCAGATGCATGGAAAATGTCAGCGATTTTTCCTCATAATTGGCTCTGATTCATGCATACTTTGCAAAGATGTAGGTTTTCAGGTAAATAATGTATATGGTGGTTCCATCTCGTGGCAACCAAAAAGCCAGGTGAAAACAAGAAAGCTGTGGATGAATTTTCTTTTCTATTCACAGATCTGTTCAAATCCAGATGACTCTGGGGTGTGATTTAGGGGGAACGAAAAAAAAAAAAAAATGTTCAGATAATCAGAAGCACTCGGCATTCCTGAAACTTAGTCAACAGCTGTGAAGAAAGAAAAAAATGAAGATCTGCACTGAGAAATGTCTTCCTGTTGTTAGTAGCTCAGTCGTGTCTGACTCTGTGTGACCTGTCAGGCCTCTATATAGCCTGTCAGGCTCCTCTGTCCATGGAATTTTCCAGGCAAGAATACCGGCGTGGATAGCCATTTCTTTCTCCAGAGGATCTTCCAATCCAGGGACTGAATGCAGGTCTCCTGCACTGCAAGCAGATTCTTCACCACTGAGCCACTAGGGAAGCCCTTTGAGGTTATTAACCAAACTGAAAGTCTATAAACCAGAACAGGATGGAAATGTGAAAAGAGGAACAGCAGCTGTAAAGGAAAGTTTATTCTTCACATATTCACTGTGAAACAGGCTATTCTAATATTGCTGCTGCTGCTGCTAAGTCGCTTCAGTCGTGTCCAACTCTGTGTGACCCCACAGACGGCAGCCCACCAGGCTTCCCCGTCCCTGGGATTCTCCAGGCAAGAACACTGGAGTGGGTTGCCATTTCCTTCTCCAATGCATGAAAGTGAAAAGTGAAAGTGAAGTCGCTCAGTCGTGTCCGACTAGTAGCGACCTCATGGACTGCAGCCTACCAGGCTCCTCCGTCCATGGGATTTTCCAGGCAAAAGTACTGGAGTAGGGTGCCACTGACTTCTCCGTCTAATAATATATACTAAAACTTTATAATATTTATGAAGGACAGAAGGAAAAGAATTTTTAGTGCACTATGCCATTTATGGTATGCTCAATAAAAAGATATTGAGATGATTTTTGCTCAGGCAATCAAAAAAACTGGTTTAAAAGATCATAAAAATGTGTGCAAACACAGATTGAGCATTTTGTTTTATCTTGAACACATAAATAAATATTCATTCAGCTATCTTTTGCTAAAGTTCAAGACTCTGACTTTGAGACTGTCTCCGAGACTTCTTCAGTAATTAAAATTTTAGCTCACCTTTCTCGTATAAAACCACATGTACTACATCAACAAAAATTCCCAGTTCTAATTTCACTAAAGAGAAAATGAGAACTCAAGCAACTCAAGAGAAATCTGAATTTGACATCTTCCTCGATATTTATTTTTCTCCAGTCTTTTAAAAAGCTCTTACCAACCCCTAATTTGACTTCAATTATTTTAAACAATTTGCCTTTATCAAGTCTTTAAAAAAGCTTTCACCTTTGCTTTATAGAAATAAGTTCTCTAACGTTCATTGGTTACTATCATATAAAGTAATTTGCATAATCGCAATAATGGACAAAACTGACACACAAATATGGAAACAAAGACAACTGACTCTTTGTACATATATGACCCAACTGGTGGGAGCCACTGGTGAGTTCAGCTTCCAGAAATACTGAGGCATCAATCATATGCTCTTATCTATCACCTATTGCCATCATACTGCTTCAATAATAACACATAACTCTTTGTTTTACACGAACAAATATTTATATTTCTCACTCACAAGTTTCTGGGTCCTTTTGGGTTCAGCTGAACTGGACTCCAGGCTGCAAGACAGGATCAAGGCACGCTCTGTGTGTCTCACTCTGCGTCCCAAACTGAAAGGGCAGTAACTACCTGGGCCTGTCCTTTTTGTGGTGATAGAAGGACAAAAGGGTCAAGATACTCCATACAAATGCCTTTCAAGCCTCTTGTTATGTTAAATCTACTAATATCACACTGACCAAAATAAGTCATATGTCTAAGTTCAAAGTCATGAGGCAGGCAAGTATATGCCATCCACCATGAGGCCATGTCAAGAGAACGGGTGCATAATTCTACATAATTCTCCACTCATTCATTCACCAACCCATACAATCAATACAAATATATTGTTTCATCTATGTGCTAGGTATAGGTACTCTTGAGAGATAGGAAACAAGTAAGTAAAGAATTACTTTTGCCCTTAAGGACCTGATGAATTTTCTAGGCTGAGAGATATAGTTCAGACTAGACCGTGAAAGAGAAAAACCTGGTTCTTTGACATTTAATGCCTTTAAAAAAACAATGGACTTACCTTCCCAAGTATGGTTCTATAAGAACTAGTAATAAGATCACCTAACAGGTTCTGACTATTGTTAACAGCAAATAATTACACATTGCTTTTATCTCTGTCCTTTCAGACTGTCCCATCTGATATGTGAAGTGTGAGAAAGCAAAGAAATGTAATACCTTCCCTAAGACCAGGACACTGCGATGCTCATCAGAGGAAGTCACATGAACAACAACAAATCAATAAACACCATTTAGCAAAACACAGAAAAGTTCTGACAACAAAAGAACAGGCCAATTACCATCCCAGCGATCTTTATATTTCCCGAAATGCAGATAAATGTTAAGTATATTTAGGAACATTCAGGGTAACTATACAAGCATATAGTGGAAAGAATACCATATCATCTAAGAGTCTTCCATTTCAAGTTCCTTAAAGTGGATTAAGAATACAGCACTCAAGAAAGACACTGACTGTAGAATTCTTGGGCTTCTTCTGCTGCTAATTAGCAGTATGATCTTTGGCAAATCAGCTAGTATTTCTAGATGTTGTTTTCCCTAGAAAGTTTCTCCGACTGCTCTTCCCCTCCCAAGGTTGGGATAGATAGGACCCCTTGATTCCTTTATATGTTAATCCTATCTCTATTGTGTTGCCTTCTATTACATATTGTTCTATAATTATCACTGATATATTTGCCTCTAGCACTACTGAACTCCTTGAGATCAGAATCAACGTATTATGCATTTTGGGAGAATAAATCTAGGAAATAAGACTTTCTGACGATTTGTCTAAAACACCGCACAACTCTACTACAGACTCCTCTGACGTTGGGGAAAATCTGTTAAATTTATTTTGACGAGGAAATTCCAACATTTGCCTGAGAACAAACCTCCCTTTCTGCCCAATGAAGTATAATAATTTCTACCACAGGACCCAAATTCAATAGTGTAAACTGATATTTTATTCTTCAGCACTGCATTTAAATCTTGGCCTGGTTATACAACTCTGAAAACAAAACTCAGTTGCTGTCTTTGGATTGTTGAAAATTAACAAAAACGAACAAAGATAAAAATCTTGATGTTTCCTTGATTTGCAATAACTCTCTCAAATACAAGCGTGCTTTCAACAGACCATTGTTATGACCTAGGGAAAATACTTTAGAGTAGAAAATGAAGGTTTCATTTGATCTAAGATTTTTTAGTTTTAATTTTATAGTTTGAGAAAACAGAGATCCTGAAAGGTAAAGTGGCTTTCACAGGTTACCATGAGTCTCATAAACAACAGGCTCAGAACATATATATGTCTAAAGTGTATTTAATATTTTTATATATGTTACTCAGTATTTTCCTTCTTTGCATGCCACATTTGTGTGGGCGCTCAGTTGTGTCAAACTCTTTACGACCCCATGGACTGTACCCAACCAGGCTCCTCTGTCCATGGGGGACTCTCCAGGCAAGAATACTGGAGTGGGTAGCCTTTCCCTTCTCCAGGGGATCCTCCCTACCCAGGGATCAAACCTGAGTCTCTTGCATCTCCTGCACTGGCAAGCGGATTCTTTACCAGCTGCACCAGCTGGGAAGACCCAACCCTTCCGTTTATTTGCCACCCTAAAAACATCCCCCACACATCCCTCAATCCAGAACTCTCTACTTTCATTAATTAATGTGTAATGATGGATAGGCTATTTCACTTCTTTTGTTCCAATTCTAATAATGAACATGGTTTATATGATTTTTAAAAAATTATATACACTTCAGGCAGTAGAGAGTTTAGACTGGGATCTGGAAATATGTTATAGAAATAGGCCTTAAGGTACATATATACATATGTATATAGAAAATGCTTCCCTGGTGGCTCAGTGGTAAAGAATCTGCCAGCAATGCTGCAGACCTGGATTCAATCCCTGGGTCAGAAATATACTCTGGAGAAGAAAATAGCAACCCACTCCAGTATTCTTGCCTGGGAAATCCCAAGGAGAGATGAGCCTGGTGGGCTACAGTCCATGGGGTCACAAAAGAGTTGGACGTGACTCAGTGACTAAATAACAACAATAACTCTGTGTGTGTGTGTGGGTGTGTGGGTGTGTGGAGAGAGAGAAAGACATATATATAAAGATATATACAAATATGTATCTTTGATATAAAGATAACTCAGAAGGCTTAGATTTTGCTGGAGAGACTTTTTCCCTCTAAATTAGGAGTGACTGAGAAGCTGGAGTTTGTGGAACAGGATAGACATTCCTATTGCATTCAGACATGACCAAAGTCTGTCTCTGATGTATTACAAATGGGCTACCCAACTGTGGTGTTGGAGAAGATTCTTGAGAGTCCCCTGGACTGCAAGGAGATCCAACCAGTCCATCCTAAAGGAGATCAGTCCTGGGTGTTCATTGGAAGGACTGATGCTGAAGCTGTAACTCCAGTACTTTGGCCACCTGATGTGAAGAGTTGACTCACTGGAAAAGACTCTGATGCTGGGAGGGATTGGGGGCAGGAGGAAAAGGGGACAACAAAGGATGAGATGGTTGGATGGCATCACCGACTCGATGGACATGAGTTTGAGTAAACCCCGGGAGTTGGTGATGGACAGGGAGGCCTGGTGTGCTGTGATTCATGGGGTCGCAAAGAGTCGGACACGACTGAGCGACTGAACTGAACTGAACCAAAAGCTGAAAGCTCTTATAAATAAGGTGAGATAATTCAAATTATTCCAGGGACTAGACTGTCAGAAAGAGAGAAAAGGGAGACATTTTGCGCATATATATATGTATATATATATATGTATGTATACACACATGTATACTCATTTCTTTTGTTATTTTCAAAAATCATATACTAATCAATTTATTTTTAGTATAATAGCCATTTTGAGGGGAACTGGTAATGAAACAGAAATGCTGATCTTTTAAGAACTTATTTTTGTGGTTTGTTCTGATAAGATAATAAAAGTCTTGAAAGTGAGTACTTTTGACACAGACCTGAGAATTTATCCCAAATAATATACTTGGTGTGCAAGAAATACTTAGTATAACATTGTTAAAAAAAAAAAAAAACTGGAAATCCTTTAAATGTCCAAAAGCAGTAGCAATGATTTAGCAGCAGAGCAACAGTTATCATCAGTCTCCTGAAACCCTGAGTAGAGATCTCTTCCTTATTCTATGCTGCATCCTCTCATCTGAACCATAACGATGTCCCAAAAGGAAGGGCTCGTTGTCACTTCCCAACTTCTCAAACTGATGGCAAAGATGTTAAGTGAATCATCCACGTGTGCAGCCATTTGCAGTCACAACAGTTTCTCTTTACATAGTACAGGCGTGACGGTTCTCAATCTTCATTCTAGCCCAATGGTAATCAATTTCACACTTTTTCTACTGCAGCCTTATGATGCTGGAAAGATACCTGATTTCTACTGGCAGCATTTCTCTTGTTAGGTTAGTTCCCAGAAGGAAAATTAACATCACCCATGTACTTGAAAAATTAACCTACTTTTTTTGGTTGCTGATAGCTACAAAGACATGATCACATCACACTGATCCACTCAGACTGTTCCCCAAACGCTGTTATAACGCCTGGTAAATCTGGACTCAGTCTGTGGTTCATAAAAAGCAAAATCCCTGGCTTTTCTCATAAAACAAAGTAGGAAGTTTTTCTTAGCTCTGTCTTAAATAGTGTTCTTAGTACAAAAGTAAGCATGCCTTTGAGTAGACAACATAAAATGTCCACCTCGTGAACTCCTATTCCATACTTCAACTCCTGAGCAATCATATTTTCCAGGACACTGTTCCATAAAGGGTTAAAATAAATATTTCTCATGGCGCCTGAAGTCATTTGCAAAGCCCAGTAATCATTTCAGGTAATGGGAAAATAATGGACGAAACTCTGGAACTAAGCCACTCAATTCATCTTTTGAGGCTAACATGTGCAAGTGGGTTAGCTGAGTTCTGCTGCTTTTAAGGCGTAGTAATTTAGACGATTGTTTAAATCTTTCTAACTACGTAAGTATTTATAAGGCATTTGTATATCTGAAGACCAGAAGACCTGGAACAAATCACACAGAAAACTACTGCTAATTTATTGAGTAAGAAGGAATAGCTTTAGTGATCATAAGAACTGATAACCTATGTGAGTTCAAGAACACACCACAAAGATCACCAAATCCCTGGAGTGATTTGCAATTGGTTACACTGCTGTAGAAGGCATAAATAGCTCTCTTCTCCTGAAGCATCTGATGCTACTTCCTTAAAGCGGTCAACCACCTAACCCACTTCTCTGCCTGAAGGCCTCCGTGCCTACATCTGTTCTTCTTTCATCTGCTCTGAAAGCAGGTTAAGCCCTCAGGGTTATGTAGCACCTGCAGCATACGTGATCACAATTTCATAAAAGCCTGTTACCAGAAAGTCTTCATGACAACCCTGCATGGTCCCCCTCAAAACCCACTGTCCACATGGAGAAGTGTTTCATCTGAAACCCTTCCTTGTTTATTACTATTTTTCTCAGCATTAAAGCCTGTAAGCACCCAAAAGGGATGATTTCTTGGCTGTGATAGCTCATTTCAAATGCACTCCGTAATTAACAACTTTGAAAGCAAAGAGGTAAATTTTGTCACATGTATTATTAAAACAGAGTGAGATCTCCCAGGACCAAATTAGGCACCTGATTAAAAACGTCTGTCTTAAAAGAAACAGAAGATAAGGGAGTTGTGCTCTCAGCAATCCCAAATTAATGCACTAACTGAAGCCCCCAGTCAAGCCATATGGAAAGACACAGATCAGGGGACTACCCTGGTGAATGAGACTCAAGTGTCCCCACTTGAGTGCAGGTCACCCAGAATTGACCTCAAGAGGGTAATCTGAAAGGGAGGAGATGAGGGCTTGAGATAAAGACCTGATAGGTAAGAAACCATGGGTGGAATGAAAAAAAGAAAGTAATAACTGAAGATTCCTTCAACAAATCAATTTTATTTTCAATCGCTGTGTTAACTGCTGCCTTTTAGGTTTCTAGCTTTTTCTCTGCCTTCCTTGACCTTGGCTAAGACTCCTCCCACCTCCTTGCCTCTGTTTCTTTGAGTGTAAATTGAGGGGGGTGGGAAGAAATGAAGACAAAGGAAACTCTTACATGATTTTGAAAAAAAGAATGGAAATTTAAAATCTATCTAAACTTTTATGTTGTTGTGGGATGCAGTATATTTTAATTTAACTACACTCAAAGTGATTTCATAAAGGCTTTTGAAACTCTAACTCCCTGTCAAACTTACAGAATTATATACAACAATGTCTGAGAAGTGCTACACAGCCATCAAAAGAAAGCGAAACTAAGCACGGCAAACATGACTGTCATTTTAGGGGAAGAACATTCTAAAATTCTGATGCCCGAGAGAGATGAGGACAACAAAACAGCCTCTTAACTTGCTGGTTACTGTGGCAGGCAGGAGAGAATTTAACGAGCTTGGCAAAGCAGCTTCATGGCACTCCGCCAAGACTTGGCTCTGTGCATCCCACATCGAGATGGTCCTTTGTTTAAACAGGCCCATCTCTTTTGGAGTTACTTTTGCCCTTTCTCTTTTTCTCCTAAGGCCGTGTGTTTGGTTGGCAGAAAAATTTTTCTGCAAATGAAGGCAGCTACCAAGCATACACATATCCTAAAATTCAATTTAAGTTAAAAAATAAAACACAATGATATAAGTACTCCCAGAAAGATTCTACCTTAAGGAACATGCCAACTGTGGCCAAGTTAAAACTGTTGGGAATCATAATTCAGAATTTTCTACTCCATTGAAATTCTCCAAGGCCAAATTGCCATAAAGATCTTTCTTATATTGAAATTCCATCTTTCCAGAAGGTAAAGAACAATGTCTTTATACCCAAAGTAAGTCAATAATTTCAAGGTGACCTTGGATATGGCATTTCATATAAATGCATCTCTGCAACGCAATGAAAGCTTTTGGAACTCACAGTACTTTGCCAGCACTAATACTGTATGATTCTGTTGTACAGGTGCTAACTGGTAATTGAGGGCTATATAAATCACACAGGAGCAAGAAGGAACCACCATGGAAAGACAGTTCAAAATGTACATCTCAGATCTCCTTCAGTATACAGGCCAACATGTTTATTTTCTTGGATTTTTGCCGTCTTAGCTGTCAACATACACTGGTACTTCTTCCATGGGATTTTAAAAATAAAAATATTTGTAAATAATCCAAACTGTAAAGGAAGGCTTGAAACTAAAAAGGTAAAAAAAAGAAATGCTGGTAAATAAAATATGAGGATGACCATTCATTAAAGAACGTAATCTACATGATTATATTATACTCTGAAACCATTTTTCCTGAAGTTCTTATTTCAAGATATTGCCCATTCTAAGCTTTACATTCATATGAAAACCTATGTTTTACAGAATCTTTAATTAGTGAAGCAGAGCCCCGTGACATAAGATAAAATTTAAATAACACAGAATGTGCAAGTAAAACCACCATCAATGACAAGAAATAGAGTCCAGTCTGTTTTGCTTCTGGTTAGTTCAGTTCAGTCACTCAGTCGTGTCCGACTCTTTGCAACCCCATGGGCTGCTAGTATATTTATCTATTATTCAGTATATCTATTTTCCTCATTTTTAAAAATAACTCTTGCCAATGTGATAAAGATTTAGCTATGACTTCAGAGGGAGAAGGAGGAAGAGCTGGGAGAGGAGGAAAAGGAGAAGGAATTGATATGAGATTGGGAGAATAAAGAGAAGTGAAAAGGCCAGTGACTCAGTGTTGCATTAATTAGCTTTGTGAAAGTGAAAGTCACTCAGTCACGTCCAACTCTTTGCAACCCCTTGAGCTATAGAGTCGATGGAATTCTCCAGGCCAGAATACTGGAGTGGGTAGCCTTTCCCTTCTCCACAGGATCTTCCCAACACAGGGATTGAACCCAAGTCTCATGCATTGCAGTGGATTCTTTACAGCTGAGCCTCAAGGGAAGCCAAATTAGCTTTGGGCTTGACCTTAAATGAGACAGTAGATCTCTCTGAACCTCAGTGCTTCATCCATGGAATTATTTGGCTAGATTACTCATGATTATGGAGTTTACCATTCCTTCCAACTCAAACATAAATGACTAGAAATAGTTATGATGCGAATACTCAATGGGGAATGTGAAATAACTTACAGTCCCAAGTTGTGATCCCTTTAAGAGCAAGAAAAGTTTTGGTGGGTCTTGGGGGCAGAAGATAATTGGTTGCTTGCATATTCTGAACCTGCTTTTAACATTACTTTTTCTCTTCACTCCGTCAGCTCCAGGGGAAAACATTTTGCCTCAACCCCCTTCCTAAATTCTGAATTCACAGTATTTTGCTAGAAGTTCATCAAAGTTGCCTTATTCCTTTATGTAGGTACCCAGAAACAATTATTCAAATGTTTGCCACTTGCAATGAACAGGAAAACAACTCTGAAAAAGTTTGAGGCAGTTAATACAAAGCTTCTGTCAGTGATCCTAGATGGAGGGGTGATAGGAGTCACTGAAATGTAGATAGCAGAGAAAGAACATTTACAAAGCACTCAGAAAGGCTAAGAGGAAGAGAATTATATTAGTGCCAACGAGCACTATTCCATAAAAATTCCCATTGTGGCTGATGAGAAGGAGCTCAAACCTTCAAAGAAAACATTTAATTCACACCTGACAGCGATTTTCAGAGTATGGAACAAGCAATGTTAGTAATTGCATTCGTAGCCCAGGGAAAAACTACACAGCAGAATAGAATGGTAATAAAATAAATGTCCTGTGGTTCTCAAAAAAAAAAAAAAAAAAAAAACGGAGAGAGAAGCCCTCTGGTAAAAAAAGAGTAAACCCCATGCTCTGGCCTGAATTCCTCCAACTTTTAATTAGGAGGTTAAGGGGATTACATGTTATTTCTGCACTGGCCTAACACACTAGCACATACACACATAGTTGACTCTCGGCATTTGTGGATTCAACATTTGTGTTGTTGATGACTCACCAGCAGCTTCCAGAGGCCTTTGATTTGTGGTGGTCATTTTTGGTGAAACCCCAGTATGAATAAGGCTACAGGAAGATGCGGGCAGTTACGAAAACGAGTCAGTTAATGACTGTACTTAGTAACTGCTTCTAAATGTGACTTTATTATTCTCCAGTCCTCTCTTTGTTTGCATTGATCTCCATGGAGCAATATACAAAATGGCCCCCAAATGGTGAAGAACTATAAGCAAATGATGAATTCACAAACCTGGGCTTTTATGAACCTGTATGTTAGGACTGGGGGTGAACAATCACACCCCTTATACCACCACATGTAACCAATTGAAAAAACAGAAGATATACACAGATGAAGTATGAAAATATCTTTGGGCGTCAGCATACTGGATTAGAGAATTTTATCTGTTGCCACATTTAGGCTTCCCACTGTTTTCTTCCCAGAATTAAGCATGCCTACCTGTTGTATCTGGAGGAGGAAATGGCAACCCACTCTGGTATTCTTCCCTGGGAAATCCCATGGACAGAGGAACCTAGCGGGCTATAGTCCACGGGGTCACAAAGAGTCGGACATGACTTAGTGACTAAACAACAACAACCTATTATATCAGAGCACTAGACAACAACAGACTGGTACTCTTAGGAACCATGGCCGTAAGGAAAGGGAAACACGCTTGTCCTGAGATCAGGATGCTTTGCAAAAAGAGAAGGAGGCTAGGATGAAAGTTTATAAACCCTTTATCTGATGTCAGCACTCAAAGTATGTCTCTTACTTCCTGGAGAAGGAGTAAGTAAAAGATAGAAAGTAGGACTAGAAGTATCATTTACTGAAGCATGTGGAAACTTCTATTTGAATCAAAAAGTATTCTACATTTCAGTTTTGTTTCTGAAAGAACTCACTGAGAGTGTGCTAATAATAATAGCAGGAATAACAATGAAAATAATATTCTCCAGGGGATCTTCCCAACCCAGGGATCAAACCCGAGTCTTCCGCATTGTAGGCAGATGCTTTACCGTCCAAGCTACCAGGGAAACCCAATATTCTGAATCGTCCAGAACAGGCCAGAGTATGCTGCAGTAATAAACAACCCTAAAAATCAGTGACATAAAACCAAAACTTTTACTTCTTGATCACCTTCTAAGACCAAAGCAAACTGGTAATGGACAAAAACTCAAAGGCATAAAAAATACAATAAAAAGATGGACATGAAAGATGCAGATACTCAATACTAAAAAAAAGTTTTTAAAAATAAGTGATTTAGTTTAGAAAATATTAGAATACAGTTCTATATGAGTCTCTTGAATTTCCACCATCTTGCAAGGAAAGTACTAAAAGCTTGGTTCCGATCTTATAAAAGATATTTATGTAGCAAACAGCCTTGGAAGAGAGTAAAAGTTTCTTTCTCTGAATCGACAAGAAGGTTTGCTTACAATACAGTATATTAAAAATAATATCTCCCTCCAGGGAGAATGGGAAGACTTGTTTGTAGTCCATTATAAAAGGCTTGAATTTCTAAAGTTGGAGATCCTGGGCTATGACATAAACTCACTGCATGTCAATATCCAGCTAAATTGCTCCTCAATGCCTCTGTGGGACATGAAGAGCAAGGGGAACAATGCCACCATGAAACACATGCATCCTGCCACACGGTATTTAACATGACTTACTTCTGTGGCCCAGAGTCTCGTGTATTCTATGAGGATCCATACGACTATGGCACGCTACCTTGATAGCTTGCAAATGGGCAAGGTCTTTCCAAGTTCATGGCAGGAATCAGACAATTAGATGAAGAATTTCAGCAGAAAAGCTGCAAACTACCACAAAATGGAAATCTTGGAACTAGAAACAAAGTAAATGGAAACAGAACTCAATAAACAAGTGCAAGAGAAAATTAGATACAGCTAAGAGAGAGAATTAGTAACCAAGAAGATACACAAGAAAAAGCCTGGATTAAAGCTTAACAGAAAAAAGAGACAGAAAATACAAAATAACTGAATATTTCTGTGTATCCACTTATAATTCCATTACTCCTTCTAACTTAAAAGTAACTTTTTTAGATTCAATGCTTCTCATACCCATGTATGCACTTATACAATGACTACAACTACATATATAATTATGTTTGGAGTGTATGTGTGTGTGTGTATATATATGTGTGTGTTTGTATGTATACCAAAAACCACAGAACATTGCTTACAATTTTAAAAACTGTACATAATATAGTATTATAGATGTGCTTGCCTTTTTAACGTTGAATATTTGAAAG
>NW_017199076.1:0-7458 GCF_001704415.2 Capra hircus | reverse complement strand
GTGGCGGAACTTCTTGAGTTGCAGCAAGGGTGTGAAGGACCTTTGAAAGTTCCAGAGCTTAGGTGTGATTAGCCTCGAGACGCCTCAGCGGAAATGGGCCTCATCTCGCCTGGAGGGGAGAACCTCCTGGAATTTTCTCGAGTTGCGGCAGGTGCTCTAGACTTACGACGGGGACTTCAGGGACCCGCTCTGGTGGCCTCAGTTAAGGTCTCTCCCCATGCGAGTTGCTCGGGGCCTCTCGGGATTCCTCTCCCGTCAATGTCGGGGCCTAAGACCTTGTGTGGAGTCGCTGCCGGAACCTGAGGATTCCTCTCCAGTGCTGACATGGATCTTGGGGTACTTCTGGAGTATCCCCTGAGGAGTGAGTCTTCGTCTCGTGTGGAGGCATGCACTTCTGCTTTCCTCCCGAGCTGTAGCAGCAATATCATGCTTCCCGTCGGGAGGATCATGGATCAGTGGCTTTCCCTCGGTGCTTTCCCACGAGGCTTTCCCATGAGGCTTTCCCTCAGGGCTGTCCCACGTGCCACCGTGGTGTGAGTCAATCCTCGGCTTGAAAGTCGAGGCAGTGCAGGGAAAACAGGGTTTCCTGGAATGGACTGAGACATCTGGGGGAATCTGGGAATCGTGACACGACCGTGGAGTTCCTCTGGCCTTTCCTGTGCAGAGCGCCTCCACTTGAGATGCGACGGGAACGCCGGGAACTCTTTCCCGACCACGCAGGGAAAGGATCCCTCCTCTCTAGCTATGAGGCGGAAACGGGGGCTCCTCTGGATGTGGGCGGGACTCTCGTGCTTCGTCTCGAGTGGAGACGGGTATGTCGGGAAACTTCTTGAGTTGCAGCAAGGGTGTGAAGGACCCTTTGGAAGTTCCAGATATTAGGGGTGATTATCCTCGAGACGCCTCAGCGGAAATGGGCCTCATCTCGCCTGGAGGGGAGAACCTCCTGGATTTTCTCGAGTTGTTGCAGGTGCTCTCAACTTAAGATGGGACCTCAGGACCCGCTCTGGTGGCCTCAGGAAAGGCCAGTCCCCAAGCGAGTTGCTCTGGAGCCTCTCGGGATTCCTCTCCCGTCGATGCCGGGGCCTAAGACCTTTTTGGAGTCGGGGCCAACCCTGAGGATGCCTCTCCATTGCTGACATGAATCTTTCCATACTTCTGGAGTCTCGCCAGGGGAGTCATTCCTCATCTCGTGTGGGGCATGCACCTGCCATTTCCTCACGAGCTGTAGCAGCAGTGTCACGCTTGCTGACGTGTGGATCAAGGGATCTGTCGCTTTCCATTGAGGCTTTCCCACGAGGCTTTCCAACAGGGCTGTCCCACGTGCCACGGTGGTGTGAGTCGATCCTCGGCGTGGACGTCGAGGCAGTGCAGGGAAAACAGGTTCTTCCTGAATGGACTTAGACATCTGGGGGACTCTTGGAATGCTGGCAAGGCCCTGGAGTTCCTCTCGCCTTCCTGTGGAGAGTGACTCCCGAGAATTCTTTCGCTATCACGCTGGGAAAGGATCCCTCCTCTCGAGCTATGAGTCGGAAACGGGGCTCCTCTGGATGTGGGCGGGACTCTCGTGCCTCCTCTCGAGTGGAGACGGGTATGTCGTGGAACTTCTTGAGTTGCAGCAAGGGTGTGAAGGACCCTTTGGAAATTCCAGAGCTTAGGTGTGATTAGCCTCGAGACGCCCCAGCGGAAATGGGCCCATCTCTCCTGGAAGGGACAACCACCTGGATTTCTCAAGTTGCGGCAGGTGCGCTCGACCTATGACGGGGACCTCAGGGAACCGCTCTGTTGGCCTGAGGAAATGCCAGTCCCCATGCGAGTTGCACGGTGGCCTCTCAGGTTTCCTCTCCCGTCGATGCCTGGCCTAAGACCTTGTTTGGAGTCGGTGCCAGAACCAGAGGATTCCTCTCCAGTGCTGACATGGATCTTGGGGTACTTCTGGAGTCTCCCCAGGGGAGTCAGTCCTCGTCTCGAGTGGGGCATGCACGTGTGCTTTCCTCCCGAGCTGTAGCAGCAGTGTCACACTTCCCTTCGCGTGGATCAAGGGATCTGTGGCTTTCCCTCGAGGCTTTCCCACGAGACTTTCCCACGAGGCTTTCCCACAGGGCTGTCCCACGTGCCACCGTGGTGAAAGTCGACCCTGGGCTTGAAAGTCGAGGCAGTGCAGGGAAAACAGGTTTCCCTGGAATGGACTGAGACATCTGGGGGACTCTGGAATGGTGTCACGACCCTGGACTTCCTCTCGCCTTTCCTGTGGAGAGCACCACCTCTTGAGATGCAACGGGAACGCCGGAAATTCTTTCCCCACCAAGCAGGGAAAGGATCCCTCCTCTCGAGCTAGGAGGCGGAAACGGGGCTCCTCTGGATGTGGGCGGACTCTCGTACTTCCTCTCGAGTGTCGACGGGTATGTCGGGGAACTTCTTGAGTTGCAGGAAGGGTGTGAAGGACGCTTTGCAAGTTCCAGAGGTTAGGTGTGATTAGCGTCTAGATGCCTCAGTGGAAATGGGCCTCATCTCGCCTGGAGGGGAGAACCTCCTGAATTTTCTCGAGTTGCGGCAGGTGCTCTCGACTTACGACAGGGACCTCAGGGACCCGCTCTGGTGGACTCAGGAAAGGACAGTCCCCATGCAAAGTTGCTCGGGGGGCCTCTCGGGATTTCCTCTCCCGTCGATGCCGGGGGGCCTAAGACTTTGTGTGGAGTCGGTGCCGGAACCTGAGGTTTTCCTAACAGTGCTGACATGGATCTTGGGGTACTTCTGAAAGTCTCCCCAGGGGAGTCAGTCCTCGTCTCGAGTGGGGGCATGCACGTGCGCTTTCCTCCCGTGCTGTAGCAGCAGTGTCACGCTTCTTGGCGATTGGATCATGGTATTAGTGGCTTTCCCTGAAGGCTTTCCCTCGAGGCTTTTCCACGAGGCTTTCCCACAGGGCTGTCCCACGTGCCACCGTGGTGTGAGTTGATCCTCGGCTTGAAAGTCGAGGCAGTGCCAGGGAAAACCAAGTTTCCCTGGAATGGACTGAGACATCTGAGGGAATCTGGGAATGGTGGCACGACCCTGGAGTTCCTCTCGCCTTTTCTGTGGAGAGCGCCTACTCTTGAGATGCGACGGGAATGCCGGAAATTCTTTCCCGGACCACGCAGGGAAAGCATCCCTTCTTTCCAGCTATGAGGTGGAAACGGGGCTCCTCCTCATGTGGGAGAGACTCTCGTGCTTCCTCCTCGAGTGGAGACGGGCAGGTTGGGGAACTTCTTGAGTTGCAGCAAGGGTGAGAAGGACCCTTTGGCAGTTCTAGAGGTTAGGTGTGATTAGCCCCGAGATGCCTCAATGGAAATGGGCCTCATCTCGCCTGGAGGGGGAGAAACTCCTGGATATTCTAGAGTTGCTGCAGGTGCTCTCGACTTACGATGGGGACCTCAGGGACCCGCTCTGGTGGCCTCAGGAAATTCCAGTCCCCATGCGAGTTGCTCGGGGCACTCTCCGGATTCCTCTCCTGTCGATGCCGGGGCCTCAGACCTTACGTAGAGTCGGTGCTGTAACCTGAGGATTCCTCTCCAGTGCTGACATGGATCTTGGTGTACTGCTGGAGTCTCCCCAGGGGAGTCAGTCCTCGTCTCGGTTGAGGGCATGCACCGTGCGCTTTCCTCCCCAGCTGTAGCAGCAGTGTCGCGCTTCCCTTCGCGTGGATCAAGGGATCTGCGGCTTTCCCTCGAGGCTTTCCCACGAGGCTTTCCCACGAGGCTTTGCCCACAGGGCTGTCCCACGTGCCACAGCGGTGTGAGTCGATCCTCGGCTTGAAAGTCGAGTCAGAGCGGGGAAACAGGTTTCCCTTGAATGGACTGAGACATCTGGGGGACTCGGAGAATGGTGGCATGTCCCTGGAGTTCCTCTCGCCTTTCCTGTGAAAGAGCGCCTCCTCTTGAGATGGGACGGGAACGCCGGGAATTCTTTCCCGACCTCCCAGGGAAAGGATCCCTCCTCTCGAGCTATGAGGCGGAAACGGGGCTCCTCTGGATGTGGGCGGAACTATCGTGCTTCCTCTTGAGTGGAGACGGGTATGTCGGGGAACTTCTTGATTTGCAGCAAGGGTGTGAAGGGCCCTTTGGAAGTTCCAGAGTTTAAGTGTGCTTAGCCTTGAGATGTGTCAGCGGAAAATAGGCTTCATTTTGCCTGGAGGGGAGAACATCCTTGATTTTCTCGAGTTGCGGCAGGTGCTCTCGACTTACGATGGGGACCGCAGGGACCCGCTCTGGTGGCCTCAGGAAAGGCCAGTCAAGATCCAAGACAGCACTGGAGAGGGAGAGACATCACGAGAGGCTTCCGAGCAACTCGCATGGTGACTGGCCTTTCCTGAGGACACCAAAGCGGGTCCCTGAGGTCCCCGTCGTAAGTTGAGAGCACCTGGCGCAACTCGAGAAAATCCAGGAGGTTCTCCCCTCCAGGCGAGATGAGACCCATTTCCGCTGAGGCGTCTCGAGAGTAATCACACCTAACCTCTTGAACGTCCAAAGGGTCCTTCACACCCTTGGCTGCAACTCAAGAAGTTCCCCGACATTCCCGTCTCCACTCGAGATGAAGCACGAGAGTCTCGCCCACATCCAGAGGAGCCCCGTTTCCGCCTCCTAGCTCGAGAGGAGGGATCCTTTCCCTGCGTGGTCGGCAAAGAATTCCCGGCGTTCCCATCTCATCTCAAGAGGAGGCGCGCTCCTCAGGAAAGGCGAGAGGAACTCCAAGGTCGTGCCACCATTCCCAGAGTCCCCCAGATGTCTCAGTCCAATCCAGGGAAACCTTTTTTCCCTGCACTGTCTCGACATTCAAGCTGAGGATCGACTCACACCACGGAGGCAAGTGGGACAGCCCTGTGGAAAAGCCTCGCGGGATAGCCTAGTGGGAAAGCCTCGAGGGAAAGCCACAGATCCCTTGATCCACGCGAAGGGAAGCTTGACACGCTTCTACAGCTCGGGAGGAAAGCGCACGTGCATGCCCCACTCGAGACGAGGACTGGACTCCCCTGGGGAGACTCCAGAAGTACCCCAAGATCCATGTCAGCACTGGAGAGGAATCCTCAGGTTCCGGCACCGACACCACACATGGTCTTGTGCCCCGTCATCGATGGGAGAATATCCGGAGACACCCCCGAGCAACTCGCATGGGGACTGGACTTTCCTGAGCCCACCAGACCGGGTCCCTGAGGTCCCCGTCATAACTCGAAAGCAACCTGCCGAAACTCGAGAGAATCCAGGAGGTTCTCCCGTCCAGGCGAGATGATGCCCATTTCCGTTGAGGCATCTCGAGGCTAATCACACCTAACCTCTGGAACTTCCAGAGGGTCCTTCACACCCTTGCTGCACCTCAAGAAGTTCCCCGACATACCTCGTCTCCACTCGAGAGAAAGCACGAGAATCCCGTCCACATCCAGAGGAGCCCCTTTTCCGCCTCATAGCTCGAAAGGAGGGATCCTTTCCCTGCGTGGTCGGGACAGAATTCCCGGCGTTCCCGTCGCATCTCAAGAGGAGGCGCTCTCCACAGGAAAGGCCAGAGGAACTCCAGGTCATGCCACCACTCCCAGAGTCCCCCAGATGTCTCAGTCCATTCCAGGGAAACCTGTTTCCCTGGACTGCCTCGACTTAAAGCCGAGGATCGACTCACACAACGGTGGCACGTGGGACAGCCCTGCAGGAAAGCCTCGTGGGAAAGCCTCGTGGGAAAGCCTCGAGGGAATGCCACAGATCCCTTGTTCCCCGCGAAGGGAAGCGTGACACTGCTGCTACAGCTCGGGAGGAAAGCGCACGTGCATGCCCCCACTCGAGACGAGGACTGACTCCCCTGGGGAGATTCCAGAAGTACCCTAAGATCCATGTCAGCACTGGAGAGGAATCCTCAGGTTCCGGAACTGTATCCAGACAAGGTCTCAGGCCCCAGCATCGACTGGAGAGGAATCCCGAGAGGCCCCGGAGCAACTCGCATGGGGACTGGCCTTTCCTGAGGCCAGCAGAGCGGGTCCCTGAGGTCCCGTCGTAAGTCAAGAGCACCTGCAGCAAATCGAGAAAATCCAGGAGGTTCTCCCCTCCAGGCGAGATGAGGCCCATTTCCGCTGAGGCGTCTCGAGGCTATTCGCACTTAACCTCTGGAAGGTCCAAAGGGTCCTTCACACCCTTGCTGCAACTCAAGAAGTTCCCCGACATACCGTCTCCACTCGAGAGAAGCACGAGAATCCCGCCCACATCCAGAGGAGCCCCTTTTCCGCCTCATAGCTCGAAAGGAGGGATCCTTTCCCTGCGTGGTCGGGACAGAATTCCCGGCGTTCCCGTCGCATCTCAAGAGGAGGCGCTCTCCACAAGAAAGGCGAGAGGAATTCCAGGGTCGTGTCACCATTCCCAGAGTCCCCCAGATATCTCAGTCCATTCCAGGGAAACCTGTTTTCCCTGCATTGCCTCGACTTTCAAGCCGAGGATCGACTCACACAACGGTGGCACGTGGGACAGACCAGTGGTAAAGCCTCGTGGGAAAGCCTCGAGGGAAGGCTTCGAGGGAAAGCCACAGATCCCTTGATCCACGCGAAGGGAAACGTGACACTCCCGCTACAGCTCGGGAGGAAATGGCACCTGCATGCCCCCAATGGAGACGAGTACTTACTCCCCTGGGGAGACTCCAGAAGTACCCCAAGATCCATGTCAGCACGGGAGAGGAATCTTAAGGTTCCGGCACCGACTCCACACAAGGTCTTAGGCCCCGCCATCGACGGGAGAGGAATACCGAGAGGCCCCGAGCAACTCGCATGGGGACTGGCCTTTCCTGAGGCCACCAGAGCGGGTCCTGAGGTCCCCGACCTAAGTCGAGAGCACCTGCCGCAACTCGAGAAAATCCAGGAGGTTCTCCCCTCCAGGAGAGATGAGGCCCATTTCCACTGAGGCGTCTCAAGGCTAATCACACCTAACCTCTGGAACTTCCAAAGGGTCCTTCACACCTTGCTGCAACTCAGGAAGTTCCCCTACATACCCGTCTCCACTCGAGAGGAAGCACGAATGTCCCGCCCACATCCAGAGGAGCCCCGTTTCCGCCTCCTAGCTCGAGAGGAGCGATCCTTTCCCTGTGTGGTCGGAAAGAATTCCCGGCGTTCCCGTCGAATCTCAAGAGGAGGCACTCTCCACGGGAAAGGCGAGAGGAACTCCAGGTCATGCCACCATTCCCAGAGTCCTCCAGATGTCTAAGTCCATTCCAGGGAAAACTGTTTTCCCTGCACTGTTTCGACTTTCAAGCAGAGGATCGACTCACACCACGGTGCCCCGTGGGACAGCCCTGTGCGAAAGCCTCCTGGGAAAGCCTCGTGGGAAAGCCTCGAGGAAAGCCACAGATCCCTTGATCCACGCGAAGGGAAGCGTTACAATGCTGCTACAGCTCGAGAGTAAAGCGTTGTATGCCCCCACTCGAGACGAGGACTGACTCCACTGAGGAGTCCAGAAGTTC
>NW_017199075.1:0-7458 GCF_001704415.2 Capra hircus | reverse complement strand
GGGCCCTTGGAACCTAGTGCTCTCCGTGAGGGGGTTACTCTGGGCGGCCAAGCAACCGCTGAAGGAGCCCTGGTGTTGCCCTTCGCTTCCCTCTGACAGAGCTCTCACTGCTGGAGCCCTTGCAGTGTGCAACCCACCAGCCCTAAGCCCTCCTTAAGGAGGACTGGGACCTAAGTCCAAAGGCAAGGCAGGATTGGAGCTGAGGCAAGGAAGGCGCCAGTGGCGTCTCCCAGGCTCCTGCTGCCTGCTCCTTCCTGGGGAGGCAGCCTAAAAGCAAGGCAAGTCTGGGCAAGGCTAGCCCCAGCAGAGCAGACTCCCGCCAGGAACTCTGCCAGATCGGGGTCTGAGCAGAGCTAGAGCTCTGCCGTACTGGAGGCGCACTTAGCTCCGTTCAAGCAGGGCTTTCCGCTTGACGGGGCTGGGCTGCCTCCTCTTCCCCCGAGGAGGCTCGCTTCCCTGCTGGCTGTGCTCTCGCCTATCAGGCAGGCGCGCTGGGCTCCTACAGCAGGTTTGCCTCAGGGGCTGCTTCCCCTGAGTTGCCGACTGTGGGCGGGAACCCAGACACGCAGGATCAGGCCTCAACCACCTGCACATGTCTCTGCTGGGGAGGAGAGTGCTAGGGAACCTACGTCTGTCACACACTTTCTAGGCAAGCACGGAGTCAGCCTCTGGGAGTGTGGGGCTGCAAAACCCAGCCAGGGCACTTGGAACCTGGTGCTCTCCGTGCGGCGCTTAGTCTGGGCGGCCAAGCAACCGCTGAAGGAGCCCTGCTGTTGCCCTTCGCTTCCCTCTGACCGAGCTCTCACTGCTGGAGCCCTTGGCAGTGTGCAACCCACCAGCCCCTAAGCCCTCCCCCAGGACGCCTGGCACCTAAGTGCAAAGGAAAGGCAGGAGAGGAGCTGAGGCCAGGAAGGTGCCAGTGGCGTCTCCCAGCCTCGTGCAGCCTGCTCCTTCCTGGGCAGGAAGTCTAGAAGCCAGGCAGGTCTGGGCAAGGCTCGCCCCAGGCAGAACAGCCTCGCGCAAGGAACTCTGCCAGATCAGGGCTCTCAGCGGAGCTGGAGCTCTGCCATACTGGAGGCGCACTCGGCTCCACCCCAGCAAGGCTTGCAGCAGCACGCGACTGGGCTGTCTCCTCTTCCCCGGAGGAGGCTCCCTTCCACTTGTGCTGTGCACTCGGCTTCCAGGCGGAGCCATACCTCGCCTCCTGCAGGTCTTGGCTCAGGGGTTACTTCCCTGAGCTGGGTTGTGGGCGGAACCCAGACACGCAGGGGCAGGCCCCAACAACCTGCACACAGCTCTGCTGGGGAGAAGAGCATTAGGGAACCTATGTCTTTCAGGCAAATGATGGGGAGACCAAAAGTGAGTCGCCAGGCTGCTGGCTGCAGACACCACCCAGGGGCACTGGGTGCATGGTGCTCTCAATGTGGCGCTGAGTCTGGACAGCCAAGCAACAGCTGAAGGAGCTCTGCAGATGCCCTTCCCTTCCCGCCGACAGAGCTCTCAGTGCTGGAGCCCTTGGAAGTGTGGAACTCAGCGATCCCTAAGCCCTCCCAAACATATGTCTCTGCTGGGGAGGAGAGTGCTAGGAACCTACCTGTGTGAGGCAGCTTCTGGGCGCCCGCAGAGTCAGCATCTGGGTGTGCGGGGCGGCAGACACCAGTCAGGGGCCCTGGAGACTGGTACTCTTCGTGCTGCACTAAGTCTGGGCGGCCAAGCAACCGCTGGAGGAGCCCTGCAGTTGCCCTTCCATTCCCTCTGACAGAGCTCTCACTGCTGGAGCCCTTGGCAGTGGGCAACCAACCAGCCCCAAAGCCCTCCCAAGGACTCTTGGAACCTAAGTACAAAGGAAAGGCAGGAGCAGAGGTGAAGACAGAAAGGCGCGAGTGGCATCTCCCAGGCTCGAGCTGCCTGCTTCGTCCAGGGGAGGGAGCCTAAAAGCAGGGCAAGTCTGGGCAAGGCTCGCGCACATAAGAGCAGCCACGCACCAGGAACCCTGCCAGATCGGGCCTCTAAGCAGAGCTAGAGCTCTGCCGTATTGGAGGCGCACTTGGCTGCGTGCAAGCAGGGCTTTCAGCTTGTCGGGACTGGGCTGCCTCCTCTTCCCCCGTGGAGGCTCGCTTCCATGCTGGCTGTGCACTCGCCTATCAGGCGGGGCTCAGGGCTCCTCCAGCAGGTCTTGCCTCAGGGCTGCTTCCCCTGAGTTGGGGCTGTGGGCGGGAACCCAGACAGGCAGGATCAGCACAGAAACACCTGCACATGTCTCTGCTGGGGAGGAGAGTGCTAGGGAAGCTACGTCTGTCATACACTGTCTCGGCGCCCACGGACTCAGCCTCCGGGTGTGCGGGGCTGAAGACCCCAGCCAGGGTCCCTGGGAGCCTGGTGCTCTCCGTGCGGCGCTGAGTCTGGGGAGGCCAAGCAACCGCTGGAAGAGCCCTGCAGTTGCCCTTCCCTTCCCTCTGACAGAGCTCTCACTGCTGGAGCCCTTAGCAGTGTGCAACCCACCAGCCCCTAAGCCCTCCCCAGGACGCCTGGCACCTAAGTGCAAAGGAAAGGCAGGAGAGGAGCTGAGGCAAGGTAGGAACCAGTGGCGTCTCCAGGCTCGGGCAACCTGCTCCTCCCTAGGGAGGGAGACTAAATGCAAGGCAAGTCTGGGCAAGGCTCGACCCCAGCAGAGCTGCCTCGCGCTGGGAAATCTGCCTGATCGGGCTCTGAGCAGAGCTAGAGCTCTGCCGAACTGGAGGTGCACTTAGATCCGTGCAAGCAGGGCTTTCCGCTTGACGGGGCTGGGCTGCCTCCTCTTCCCCCGAGGAGGCTCGCTTCCCTGCTGGCTGTGCTCTCGCCTATCAGGCGGGGGCGCAGGGCTCCTCCAGCAGGTCTTGCCTCAGGGGCTGCTTCCCCTGAGTTGGGGCTGTGGGCGGGAACCCAGACACGCAGGATCAGGCCCCAACCACCTGCACATGTCTCTGCTGGGGGAGGAGAGTGCTAGGGAACCTACGTCTGACACACACTTTCTAGGCACCCACGGAGTCAGCCTCTGGGAGTGTGGGGCTGCAAAACCCAGCCAGGGGCCCTTGGAACCTAGTGCTCTCCGTGAGGGGTTACTCTGGGCGGCCAAGCAAACCGCTGAAGGAGCCCTGGTGTTGCCCTTCGCTTCCCTCTGACAGAGCTCTCACTGCTGGAGCCCTTGGCAGTGTGCAACCCACCAGCCCTAAGCCCTCCTTAAGGAGGACTGGGACCTAAGTCCAAAGGCAAGGCAGGATTGGAGCTGAGGCAAGGAAGGCGCCAGTGGCGTCTCCCAGGCTCCTGCTGCCTGCTCCTTCCTGGGGAGGCAGCCTAAAAGCAAGGCAAGTCTGGGCAAGGCTAGCCCCAGCAGAGCAGACTCCCGCCAGGAACTCTGCCAGATCGGGGTCTGAGCAGAGCTAGAGCTCTTGCCGTACTGGAGGCGCACTTAGCTCCGTTCAAGCAGGGCTTTCCGCTTGACGGGGCTGGGCTGCCTCCTCTTCCCCCGAGGAGGCTCGCTTCCCTGCTGGCTGTGCTCTCGCCTATCAGGCAGGCGCGCTGGCTCCTACAGCAGGTCTTGCCTCAGGGGCTGCTTCCCCTGAGTTGCGACTGTGGGCGGGAACCCAGACACGCAGGATCAGGCCTCAACCACCTGCACATGTCTCTGCTGGGGAGGAGAGTGCTAGGGAACCTACGTCTGTCACACACTTTCTAGGCAAGCACGGAGTCAGCCTCTGGGAGTGTGGGGCTGCAAAACCCAGCCAGGGGCACTTGAACCTGGTGCTCTCCGTGCGGCGCTTAGTCTGGGCGGCCAAGCAACCGCTGAAGGAGCCCTGCTGTTGCCCTTCGCTTCCCTCTGACCGAGCTCTCACTGCTGGAGCCCTTGGCAGTGTGCAACCCACCAGCCCCTAAGCCCTCCCCAGGACGCCTGGCACCTAAGTGCAAAGGAAAGGCAGGAGAGGAGCTGAGGCCAGGAAGGTGCCAGTGGCGTCTCCCAGCCTCGTGCAGCCTGCTCCTTCCTGGGCAGGAAGTCTAGAAGCCAGGCAGGTCTGGGCAAGGCTCGCCCCAGGCAGAACAGCCTCGCGCAAGGAACTCTGCCAGATCAGGGCTCTCAGCGGAGCTGGAGCTCTGCCATACTGGAGGCGCACTCGGCTCCACCCCAGCAAGGCTTGCAGCAGCACGCGACTGGGCTGTCTCCTCTTTCCCGGAGGAGGCTCCCTTCCACTTGTGCTGTGCACTCGGCTTCCAGGCGAGCCATACCTCGCCTCCTGCAGGTCTTGGCTCAGGGGTTACTTCCCCTGAGCTGGGGTTTTGTGGCGGGAACCCAGACACGCAGGGGCAGGCCCCAACAACCTGCACACAGCTCTGCTGGGGAGAAGAGCATTAGGAACCTATGTCTTTCAGGCAAATGATGGGAGACCAAAAGTGAGTCGCCAGGCTGCTGGCTGCAGACACCACCCAGGGGGCACTGGGTGCATGGTGCTCTCAATGTGGCGCTGAGTCTGGACAGCCAAGCAACAGCTGAAGGAGCTCTGCAGATGCCCTTCCCTTCCCGCCGACAGAGCTCTCAGTGCTGGAGCCCTTGGAAGTGTGGAACTCAGCGATCCCTAAGCCCTCCCAAACATATGTGTCTCTGCTGGGGAGGAGAGTGCTAGGAACCTACCTGTGTGAGGCAGCTTCTGGGCGCCCGCAGAGTCAGCATCTGGGTGTGCGGGGCGGCAGACACCAGTCAGGGGCCCTGGGAGACTGGTACTCTTCGTGCTGCACTAAGTCTGGGCGGCCAAGCAACCGCTGGAGGAGCCCTGCAGTTGCCCTTCCATTCCCTCTGACAGAGCTCTCACTGCTGGAGCCCTTGGCAGTGGGCAACCAACCAGCCCCAAAGCCCTCCCCAAGGACTCTTGGAACCTAAGTACAAAGGAAAGGCAGGAGCAGAGGTGAAGACAGAAAAAGCATCTCCCAGGCTCGAGCTGCCTGCTTCGTCCAGGGGAGGGAGCCTAAAAGCAGGGCAAGTCTGGGCAAGGCTCGCGCACATAAGAGCAGCCACGCACCAGGAACCCTGCCAGATCGGGCCTCTAAGCAGAGCTAGAGCTCTGCCGTATTGGAGGCGCACTTGGCTGCGTGCAAGCAGGGCTTTCAGCTTGTCGGGACTGGCTGCCTCCTCTTCCCCCGTGGAGGCTCGCTTCCATGCTGGCTGTGCACTCGCCTATCAGGGGGGGCTCAGGGCTCCTCCAGCAGGTCTTGCCTCAGGGGCTGCTTCCCCTGAGTTGGGGCTGTGGGCGGGAACCCAGACAGGCAGGATCAGCACAGAAACACCTGCACATGTCTCTGCTGGGGGAGGAGAGTGCTAGGGAAGCTACGTCTGTCATACACTGTCTCGGCGCCCACGGACTCAGCCTCCGGGTGTGCGGGGCTGAAGACCCCAGCCAGGGTCCCTGGGAGCCTGGTGCTCTCCGTGCGGCGCTGAGTCTGGGAGGCCAAGCAACCGCTGGAAGAGCCCTGCAGTTGCCCTTCCCTTCCCTCTGACAGAGCTCTCACTGCTGGAGCCCTTAGCAGTGTGCAACCCACCAGCCCCTAAGCCCTCCCCAGGACGCCTGGCACCTAAGTGCAAAGGAAAGGCAGGAGAGGAGCTGAGGCAAGGTAGGAACCAGTGGCGTCTCCAGGCTCGGGCAACCTGCTCCTCCCTAGGGAGGGAGACTAAATGCAAGGCAAGTCTGGGCAAGGCTCGACCCCAGCAGAGCTGCCTCGCGCTGGGAAATCTGCCTGATCGGGGCTCTGAGCAGAGCTAGAGCTCTGCCGAACTGGAGGTGCACTTAGATCCGTGCAAGCAGGGCTTTCCGCTTGACGGGGCTGGGCTGCCTCCTCTTCCCCCGAGGAGGCTCGCTTCCCTGCTGGCTGTGCTCTCGCCTATCAGGCGGGGGCGCAGGGCTCCTCCAGCAGGTCTTGCCTCAGGGGCTGCTTCCCCTGAGTTGGGCTGTGGGCGGGAACCCAGACACGCAGGATCAGGCCCAACCACCTGCACATGTCTCTGCTGGGGAGGAGAGTGCTAGGGAACCTACGTCTGACACACACTTTCTAGGCACCCACGGAGTCAGCCTCTGGGAGGTGTGTGGGCTGCAAAACCCAGCCAGGGGCCCTTGGAACCTAGTGCTCTCCGTGAGGGGGTTACTCTGGGCGGCCAAGCAACCGCTGAAGGAGCCCTGGTGTTGCCCTTCGCTTCCCTCTGACAGAGCTCTCACTGCTGGAGCCCTTGGCAGTGTGCAACCCACCAGCCCTAAGCCCTCCTTAAGGAGGACTGGGACCTAAGTCCAAAGGCAAGGCAGGATTGGAGCTGAGGCAAGGAAGGCGCCAGTGGCGTCTCCCAGGCTCCTGCTGCCTGCTCCTTCCTGGGGAGGCAGCCTAAAAGCAAGGCAAGTCTGGGCAAGGCTAGCCCCAGCAGAGCAGACTCCCGCCAGGAAACTCTGCCAGATCGGGGCTCTGAGCAGAGCTAGAGCTCTGCCGAACTGGAGGCGCACTTAGCTCCGTTCAAGCAGGGCTTTCCGCTTGACGGGGCTGGGCTGCCTCCTCTTCCCCCGAGGAGGCTCGCTTCCCTGCTGGCTGTGCTCTCGCCTATCAGCAGGCGCGCTGGGCTCCTACAGCAGGTCTTGCCTCAGGGGCTGCTTCCCCTGAGTTGCGACTGTGGGCGGGAACCCAGACACGCAGGATCAGGCCTCAACCACCTGCACATGTCTCTGCTGGGGAGGAGAGTGCTAGGAACCTACGTCTGTCACACACTTTCTAGGCAAGCACGGAGTCAGCCTCTGGGAGTGTGGGGCTGCAAAACCCAGCCAGGGGCACTTGGAACCTGGTGCTCTCCGTGCGGCGCTTAGTCTGGGCGGCCAAGCAACCGCTGAAGGAGAGCCCTGCTGTTGCCCTTCGCTTCCCTCTGACCGAGCTCTCACTGCTGGAGCCCTTGGCAGTGTGCAACCCACCAGCCCCTAAAAGCCCTCCCCCAGGACGCCTGGCACCTAAGTGCAAAGGAAAGGCAGGAGAGGAGCTGAGGCCAGGAAAGCAGGTGCCGTCGTCTCCCAGCTCGTGCAGCCTGCTCCTTCCTGGGCAGGAAGTCTAGAAGCCAGGCAGGTCTGGGCAAGGCTCGCCCCAGGCAGAACAGCCTCGCGCAAGGAACTCTGCCAGATCAGGGCTCTCAGCGGAGCTGGAGCTCTGCCATACTGGAGGCGCACTCGGCTCCACCCCAGCAAGGCTTGCAGCAGCACGCGACTGGGCTGTCTCCTCTTCCCGGAGGAGGCTCCCTTCCACTTGTGCTGTGCACTCGGCTTCCAGGCGGAGCCATACCTCGCCTCCTGCAGGTCTTGGCTCAGGCGTTACTTCCCCTGAGCTGCGGTTGTGGGCGGGAACCCAGACACGCAGGGCGCGCCCCAAAACCTGGCACACAGCTCTGCTGGGGAGAAGAGCATTAGGGAA
>NW_017199074.1:0-7458 GCF_001704415.2 Capra hircus | reverse complement strand
CACACAAGGTCTTAGCCCCAGCATCTACGGAGAGGAATCCCGAGAGGCCCCGAGCAACTCGCATGGGGACTGGCCCTTTCCTGAGGCACCAGAGCGGGTTCTGACGTCCCTGTCGTAAGACGAGAGCACTGCCGCAAACTCGAGAAAATCCAGGAGGTTCGCACCTCCAGGCGAGATGAGGCCCATTTCTCCTGAGGCGTCTGGAGGCTAATCACATCTAACCTCTGGAACTTCCAAAGGGTCTTCACACCCTTGCTGCAACTCAAGAAGTTCCCCGACATACCCGTCTCCACTCGAGAGGAAGCACGAGAGTCCGCCCACATCCAGAGGAGCCCCCGTTTCCGCCTCCTAGCTCGAGAGGAGGGATCCTTTCCCGGCGTGTTCGGGAAAGAATTCCGGCATTCCCGTCGCAAGTCAAGAGGAGGCGCTCTCCACAGGAAAGGCGAGAGGACTCCAGGGTCGTGCCACATTCGCAGAGTCCCCAGATTTCTCAGTCCATTCCAGGGAAACCTGTTTTCCCTGGACTGCTCGACTTTCAAGGCCGAGGATCGACTCACACCACGGTGGCACGTGGGACAGTCCTGTGGGAAAGCCTCCTGGGAAAGCCTCGTGGGAAAGCCTCGAGGAAGCCCCTGATGCCTTGATCCACGCGAAGGGAAGCGTGACACTGCTGCTACAGCTCGAAGGAAAGAGCACGTGCATGCCCCCACTCGAGACGAGGACTGACTCTCCCTGGGGAGACACCAGGAAGTACCCCAAGATCCATGTCAGCACTGGAGAGGAATCCACAGGTTTCGGCACCGACTCCACTCAAGGTCTTAGGCCCCGGCATCGAGGGGAGAGGAATCCCGAGAGGCCCACGAGCAACTCGCATGGTGACTGGCCTTTCCTGAGGCCACCAGAGCGGGTCCCTGAGGTCCCCGTCGTAAGTGGAGAGCACCTGCCGCAACTCGAGAAAATCCAGGAGGTTCTCCCCTCCAGGCGAGATGAGGACCATTTCCGCTGAGGCTTCTCGAGGCTAATCACACCTAACCTCTGGAACTTCCAAAGGGTCCTTCACACCCTTGCTGCAACTCAAGAAGTTCCCTGACTTACCCGGCTCCACTCGAAAGGAAGCACGAGAGTCCCGCCCACATCCAGAGGAGACCGTTTCTGCCTCCTAGCTCGAGCGGAGGGATCCTTTCCCTGCGTGGTCGGGAAAGAATTCCCGGCGTTCCGTGCGCATCTCAAGAGGAGGCGCTCTCCACAGGAAAGGCGAGAGGAACTCCAGGGTCGTGGCCACCATTCCAGAGTCCCCCAGATGCTCAGTCCATAACAGGGAAACCAGTTTCCCAGCACTGCCTCGACTTTCAAGCCAAGGATGACTCACAACACGGTGGCACGTGGGACATCCCAGTGGGTAAACGTCGTGGGAAATCCTCGTGGCAAAGCCTCGTGAGAAAGCCTCCACGGAAAGCCACAGATTCCTGGATCCACGCGAAGGGAAGCGTGACACTGATGCTACAGCTCTGGAGGAAATTGCACGTGCATGCATGCACTAGAAACGAGGACTGACTCACCTTGGAGACTCCAGAAGTACCCAAGGTCCATGTAAGCACTGGAGAGGTTTTCTCAGGTTCCGGCACCGACTCCACACAAGGTATAAGGCGCCAGCATCGACGGGAGAGGAAATCCCGAGAGGCCCCCGAGCAACTCGCATGGTGACTGGCCTTTCCTGAGGCCACCAGAGCGGGTCCCTGAGGACCCCGTCTTAAGTCCACAGCACCTGCCGCAACTCGAGAAAATTCAGGAGGTTCTCCCCTTCAGGCGACATGAGGCCCATTTGTGCTGAGGCGTCTCGAGACTAATCACACCTAACCTCTGGAACTTCCAAAGCGTCTTTCACACCCTTGCTGCAACTCAAGAAGTTCCCCGACATACCCGTCTCCACTCGAGAGGAAGCACGAGAGTCCCGCCCACATCCAGAGGAGCCCCGTTTCCGCCTCATAGTTCCAGAGGAGGGATCCTTTCCCTAGGTGGTCGGGTAAGTATTCCTGGCGTTCCCGTCGCATCTCAAGAGGAGGCGCTCTCCACAGGAAAGGCGAGAGGAACTCCAGGTCGTGCCACCATTCCCAGAGTCCCCCAGATGTTCAGTCCATGCCAGGGAAACCAGTTTTCCCTGCACTGCTTCGACTTTCAAGCCGAGGATCGACTCATACAATGGTGGCACGTGGGACAGCCCTGTGGGAAAGCCTCGTGGGAAAGCCTCATGGGAAAGCCTCGAGGTAAAGCCCCTGATCCCTTGATCCACAAGAAGGGAAGCGTGACACTCCTGCTACAGCTCGGGAGCGCACGTGCATGCCCCCACTCCGAGACGAGGACTGACTCCCCTGGGAGACTCCAGAAGTACCCCAAGATCCATGTCAGCACTGGAGAGGAATCCTCAGGTTCCGGCACCGATTCCACACAAGATCTTAGGCCCCGGCATCGAGGGGAGAGGAATCCCGAGAGGCCCCCGAGCAACTCCCATGGGGACTGGCCTTTCATGAGGCCACCAGCGCGGGTCCCTCAGGTCCCCTTCGTAAGTCGAGAGCACCTGCCGCAACTTGAGAAAATTCAGGAGGTTCTCGGCCTCCAGGCGAGATGAGCCCCATTTCCGATGAGGCGTCTCGAGGCTAATCACACCTAAGCTCTGGAACTTCCAAAGGGTCCTTCACACCCTTCCTGCAACTCAAGAAGTTCCCCAACATACCCGTCTCCACTCGAGAGGAAGCACGAGAGTCCCGCCCACATACAGAGGAGCCCGGTTTCCGCCTCCTAGCTCGAGAGGTGGGATCCTTTCGCTGCGTGGTCGGGAAAGAATTCCCGGCGTTCCCGTCGCATTTCAAGAGGAGGCGCTCTCCACAGGAAAGGCGAGAGTAACTCCAGGGTCATGCTACCATTCCCAGAGTCCCCCAGATGTCTCAGTCCATTCCAGGGAAACCTGTTTTCCCTGTACTGCCTCGACTTTCAAGCCGAGGATCGACTCACACCACGGTGGCACGTGGGACAGCCCTGTGGGAAAGCCTCGTGGGAAAGCCTCGAGGGAAAGCGGCAGATCCCTTGATCCACGCGAAGGGAAGCGTGACACTGCTGCTACAGCTTGGGAGGAAATGCGCACGTGCATGCCCCCACTCGAGACGAGGACTGACTCCCCTGGGGAGACTCCAGAAGTAGCCCAAGATCAATGTCAGCACTGGAGAGGAATCCTCACGTTCCAGCACCGACTCCAAGCAAGGTCTTAGGCGCTGGCATCTACGGGAGAGGAATCCCGAGAGGCACTTGAGCAACTCGCATGGGGTCTGGCCTTTCCTGAGGCCGCCAGAGAGGGTCCCTGAGGTCCCCGTCGTAACTTGAGAGCACCTGCCACAACTCGAGAAAATCCAGGAAGTTCTCCCCTCCAGGCGAGATGAGGCCCGTTTCCGTTGAAGCGTCTCGAGGCTAATCACATCTAACCTCTGGAACTTCGAAAGGGTCCTTCACACCCTTGCTGCAACTCAAGAAGTTCCCCGACATACCCGTCTCCACTCGAGAGGAAGCACGAGAGTCCCGCCCACATCCAGAGGAGCCCCATTTCCCCCTCCTAGCTTGAGTGGAGGGATCCTTTCCCTGCGTGGTGGGGAAAGAATTCCCTGCATTACCGTCGCATCTCAAGAAGAGGCGCTCTCCACAGGAAAGGCGAGAGGAACTCCAGGGTCGTGCCACCATTCCCAGAGTCCCCCAGATGTCTCAGTCCATTCCAGGGAAATCTGTTTTCCCTCCACTGCCTCGACTTTCAAGCCGAGGATCGACTCACACCACGGTGGCACGTTGGATAGTCCTGTGGGAAAGCCTCGTGGGAAAGCCTCGAGGGAAAGCCACAGGTCCCTTGATCCACGCGAGGGGAAGCGTGACACTGCAGCTACAGCTCGGAAAGAAAGGGCACGTGCATGCCTCACTCGAGACGAGGACTGACTCCCCTGGGGAGACTCCAGAAGTACCCCAAGATCCATTCCAGCACTGGAGAGGAATACTCAGGTTCCGGCACCGTCTCCACACAAGGTCTTAGGCCCCAGCATCTACGGAGAGGAATCCCGAGAGGCCCCGAGCAACTCGCATGGGGACTGGCCTTTCCTGAGGCCACCAGAGCGGGTTCTGACGTCCCTGTCGTAAGACGAGAGCACCTGCCGCAACTCGAGAAAATCCAGGAGGTTCGCACCTCCAGGCGAGATGAGGCCCATTTCTCCTGAGGCGTCTGGAGGCTAATCACATCTAACCTCTGGAACTTCCAAAGGGTCCTTCACACCCTTGCTGCAACTCAAGAAGTTCCCGACATACCCGTCTCCACTCGAGAGGAAGCACGAGAGTCCCGCCCACATCCAGAGGAGCCCCGTTTCCGCCTCCTAGCTCGAGAGGAGGGATCCTTTCCCGGCGTGTTCGGGAAAGAATTCCCGCATTCCCGTCGCAAGTCAAGAGGAGGCGCTCTCCACAGGAAAGGCGAGAGGAACTCCAGGGTCGTGCCACATTCGCAGAGTCCCCCAGATTTCTCAGTCCATTCCAGGGAAACCTGTTTTCCCTGGACTGCCTCGACTTTCAAGCCGAGGATCGACTCACACCACGGTGGCACGTGGGACAGTCCTGTGGGAAAGCCTCCTGGGAAAGCCTCGTGGGAAAGCCTCGAGGGAAAGCCCCTGATGCCTTGATCCACGCGAAGGGAAGCGTGACACTGCTGCTACAGCTCGGAAGGAAAGAGCACGTGCATGCCCCCACTCGAGACGAGGACTGACTCTCCTGGGGAGACACCAGAAGTACCCCAAGATCCATGTCAGCACTGGAGAGGAATCCACAGGTTTCGGCACCGACTCCACTCAAGGTCTTAGGCCCCGGCATCGAGGGGAGAGGAATCCCGAGAGGCCCACGAGCAACTCGCATGGTGACTGGCCTTTCCTGAGGCCACCAGAGCGGGTCCCTGAGGTCCCCGTCGTAAGTGGAGAGCACCTGCCGCAACTCGAGAAAATCCAGGAGGTTCTCCCCTCCAGGCGAGATGAGGACCATTTCCGCTGAGGCTTCTCGAGGCTAATCACACCTAACCTCTGGAACTTCCAAAGGGTCCTTCACACCCTTGCTGCAACTCAAGAAGTTCCCTGACTTACCCGGCTCCACTCGAAAGGAAGCACGAGAGTCCCGCCCACATCCAGAGGAGACCCGTTTCTGCCTCCTAGCTCGAGCGGAGGGATCCTTTCCCTGCGTGGTCGGGAAAGAATTCCCGGCGTTCCGTCGCATCTCAAGAGGAGGCGCTCTCCACAGGAAAGGCCGAGAGGAACTCCAGGGTCGTGCCACCATTCCCAGAGTCCCCCAGATGCTCAGTCCATAACAGGGAAACCAGTTTCCCAGCACTGCCTCGACTTTCAAGCCAAGGATGACTCACAACACGGTGGCACGTGGGACATCCCAGTGGGTAAACGTCGTGGGAAATCCTCGTGGCAAAGCCTCGTGAGAAAGCCTCCACGGAAAGCCACAGATTCCTGGATCCACGCGAAGGGAAGCGTGACACTGATGCTACAGCTCTGGAGGAAATTGCACGTGCATGCATCCACTAGAAACGAGGACTGACTCACCTGGGAGACTCCAGAAGTACCCCAAGGTCCATGTAAGCACTGGAGAGGTTTTCTCAGGTTCCGGCCACCGACTCCACACAAGGTATAAGGCGCCAGCATCGACGGGAGAGGAATCCCGAGAGGCCCCGAGCAACTCGCATGGTGACTGGCCTTTCCTGAGGCCACCAGAGCGGGTCCCTGAGGACCCCGTCTTAAGTCCACAGCACCTGCCGCAACTCGAGAAAATTCAGGAGGTTCTCCCCTTCAGGCGACATGAGGCCCATTTGTGCTGAGGCGTCTCGAGACTAATCACACCTAACCTCTGGAACTTCCAAAGCGTCTTTCACACCCTTGCTGCAACTCAAGAAGTTCCCCGACATACCCGTCTCCACTCGAGAGGAAGCACGAGAGTCCCGCCCACATCCAGAGGAGCCCCGTTTCCGCCTCATAGTTCCAGAGGAGGGATCCTTTCCCTAGGTGTCGGGGTAAGTATTCCTGGGTTCCCGTCGCATCTCAAGAGGAGGCGCTCTCCACAGGAAAGGCGAGAGGAACTCCAGGGTCGTGCCACCATTCCCAGAGTCCCCCAGATGTTCAGTCCATGCCAGGGGAAACCAGTTTTCCCTGCACTGCTTCGACTTTCAAGCCGAGGATCGACTCATACAACGGTGGCACGTGGGACAGCCCTGTGGGAAAGCCTCGTGGGAAAGCCTCATGGGAAAGCCTCGAGGTAAAGCCCTGATCCCCTTGATCCACAAGAAGGGAAGCGTGACACTCCTGCTACAGCTCGGAGCGCACGTGCATGCCCACTCGAGACGAGGACTGACTCCCCTGGGAGACTCCAGAAGTACCCCAAGATCCATGTCAGCACTGGAGAGGAATCCTCAGGTTCCGGCACCGATTCCACACAAGATCTTAGGCCCCGGCATCGAGGGAAGAGAATCCCGAGAGGCCCCCGAGCAACTCCCATGGGGACTGGCCTTTCATGAGGCCACCAGCGCGGGTCCTCAGGTCCCCTTCGTAAGTCGAGAGCACCTGCCGCAACTTGAGAAAATTCAGGAGGTTCTCCCCTCAGGCGAGATGAGGCCCATTTCCGCTGAGGCGTCTCGAGGCTAATCACACCTAACTCTGGAACTTCCAAAGGGTCCTTCACACCCTTGCTGCAACTCAAGAAGTTCCCAACATACCCGTCTCCACTCGAGAGGAAGCACGAGAGTCCCGCCCAATCCAGAGGAGCCCCGTTTCCGCCTCCTAGCTCGAGAGGTGGGATCCTTTCGCTGCGTGGTCGGGAAAGAATTCCCGGCGTTCCCGTCGCATTCAAGAGGAGGCGCTCTCCACAGGAAAGGCGAGAGTAACTCCAGGGTCATGCTACCATTCCCAGAGTCCCCCAGATGTCTCAGTCCATTCCAGGGAAACCTGTTTTCCCTGCACTGCCTCGACTTTCAAGCCGAGGATCGACTCACACAACGGTGGCACGTGGGACAGCCCTGTGGGAAAGCCTCGTGGGAAGCCTCGAGGGAAAGCCGCAGATCCCTTGATCCACGCGAAGGGAAGCGTGACACTGGCTGCTACAGCTCGGGAGAAATGCGCACGTGCATGCCGCCACTCGAGACGAGGACTGACTGCCTGGGGAGACTCCAGAAGTAGCCCAAGATCCATGTCAGCACTGGAGAGGAATCCTCAGGTTCCGGCACCGACTCCAAGCAAGGTCTTAGGCCCGGCATCGACGGGAGAGGAATCCCGAGAGGCCCCCGAGCAACTCGGCATGGGGACTGGCCTTTCCTGAGGCCACCAGAGGCGGTCCTGAGGTCCCCTGTCGTAAGTCGAGAGCACCTGCCGCAACTCGAGAAAATCAGGAGGTTCTACC
>NW_017199073.1:0-7461 GCF_001704415.2 Capra hircus | reverse complement strand
CTCCAATATTTTGGCCACCGTGATGTGAAGACGCAACTCATTGGGAAAAGACCCTAATGCTGAGAAAGACTGGAAGGCAAAAGGAGAAAGGGGCTACAGAAAGTTAGATGGTTAGATAGCATCACCACTCAGTGGACATGAATCTGAGCAAACTCTGGGAGATAGTGAAGGACAGGGGAGCCTGGAATACTGTAGTCCATAGGGTCACAAAGAGTCAGACATGACTTAGCAACTAAACAGCAAATAACGTAGATGAGCCTTGAGACATTGTGCTAGGTGAAATCAGCATGACACAAAAGGACAAACATTTTATGGTCCCACTTACAGGAAATATCCAGAATAGTAAAAAAGTATACTGGTGGTTGCTGGAGGCAGGGGAGAGCGGGAGTTAGTATATACTGGGCAGAGTTTCAGTTTGGGAAAATGAAAACGTTCTGGAGATGGACGGTGGTGATGATTATACAACAATGTAAATGTATTTAACGTCACATACAGGCCTGTAACATCAAAACCACTTAAAAATTAAAATGGCATATTTTATCTTAGATATATTTTACAAAGAGAAAGTTCCTGGGATCTCACTTTTGGGGTAACGGTCTCCCTGAGTTTTCTCCTACTGTTTGGTAAGCCCACCAGCACGGAGTCTGAGGCTGCTCAACAAATGCCTTTCCATCTGACTTCTACAGAACTGATCCTCACCCTTTCCCTTTCTTCCCCTCTCCTTCAGGTCAGACTTGGAATCAACAGGTCGCCTGTCCATGTCTCAGTATGACTCAGACTGGCTCCCTATCAACATTTAACAGCAAGCACTGTTTTGCTGCTTTGATTAGACAAGAAAGCAAGCCTCAAAATGCATCTTCTTTCCCGTTTTGACTTGGTTGCTAGCAAGCTCAGATTTCACTGAAACTGGCCCCGTGTTGGGCACAATAGAACCAAAAATGAGTGAACTATAATGATGTTCCTGTAATTCACACATGTTTTGTAGGGAAAACAGATGCTTAAAAGCTGGAACACATAGGATATACGCAGTATTATGGGAGAAAATAACTCTGTCTGTGGGAACATTATGTCATGATGTATTTGGGAAGGTCCCTGATCACATTTCTGGCTCTAGGTGAGTGATCAGCACCAAGATTATCACGACCAAAGATAATCACAATGGTGTGATCACTCACCTAGAGCCAGACATCCTGGAATGTGAAGCCAAGTGGGCCTTAGAAAGCATCACTTCGAACAAAGCTAGCGGAGGTGATGGATTCCAGTTGAGCTATTTCAAATCCTGGAAGATGATGCTGTGAAAGTGCTGCCACTCAATATGCCAGCAAATCTGGAAAACTCAGCAGTGGCCACAGGACTGGAAAAGGTCAGTTTTCATTCCAATCCCAAAGAAAGGCAATGCAAAGAATGCTCAAACTACCACACAGTTGCACTCATCTCACACGCTAGTAAAGTAATGCTCAAAATTCTCCAAGCCAGCTTCAGCAGTACGTGAACCATGAACTTCGTGATGTTGAAGCTGGTTTTCAAAAGGCAGAGGAACCAGAGATCAAATTGCCAACATCTGCTGGATCATGGAAAAAGCAAGAGAGTTCCAGAAAAACATCTATTTCTGCTTTATTGACTATGCCAAAGCCTTTGACTGTGTGGATCACAAAAACTATGGAAAATTCTGAAAGAGATGGGAATACCAGACCACCTGACCTGCCTCTGAGAAACCTATATGCAGGTGAGGAAGCAACAGTTAGAACTGGACATGGAACAACAGACTGGTTCCAAATAGGAAAAGGAGTACGTCAAGGCTGTATATTGTCACCCTGCTTATTTAACTTCTATGCAGAGTACATCATGAGAAATGCTGGGCTGGAATCAAGATTGCTGAAGAAATATCAATAACCTCAGATATGCAGATGATACCACCCTTATGGCAGAAAGTGAAGTGGAACTAAAAAGCCTCTTGAAAGTGAAAGTGGAGAGTGAAAAAGTTGGCTTAAAGCTCAACATTCAGAAACTAAGACCATGGCATCTTATCCCATCACTTCATGGAATTAGATGGGTAACAGTGGAAACAGTGTCAGACTTTATTTGGGGGGGCTCCAAAATCACTGCAGATGGTGACTGCAGCCATGAAATTAAAAGATGCTTACTCCTTGGAAGGAAAGTTATGACCAACCTAGATAGCATATTCAAAAGCAGAGACATTACTTTGTCGACTAAGGTCCGTCTAGTCAAGGCTATGGTTTTTCCAGTAGTCATGTATGGTTGTGAGAGTTGGACTGTGAAGAAAGCTGAGCGCCGAAGAATTGATACTTTTGAACTGTGGTGTTGGAGAAGACTCTTGAGAGTCTCCTGAGAGTCCCTTGAACTGCAAGGAGATCCAACCAGTCCATCCTAAAGGAGATCAGTCCTGGGTGCTCTTTGGAAGGACTGATGCTAAAGCTGAAACTCCAGTATTTGGCCACCTCATGGAAGAGTTGACTCATTGGAAAAGACTCTGATGCTGGGAGGATTGGGGGCAGGAGGAGAAGGGGACGACAGAGGATGAGATGGCTGGATGGCATCACTGACTCGATGGACATGAGTTTGAGTGAACTCTGGGAGTTGGTGATGGACAGGGAGGCCTGGCGTGCTGCGATTCATGGGGTCGCAAAGAGTCTGACACTGAACTGAACTGAACTGATCTCATCTGTGGTGCCCTGGTGGGTTCTCTCAGCACAGGCCCTGAGCTGGTCTAAGTCTTTGTGTGAAAGTGACCAGGGAATGCCTCATTTAGGATCCATTGCAGTCTTTCATCAGTTCAGTTTCAGTTCAGTCGTCAGTGTCTGACTCTTTGCGACCCATGAATCGCAGCACGCCAGGCCTCCTGTCCATCACCAACTCCCAGAGTTCACTCAACTCATGTCCATCGAGTCAGTGATGCCATCAACCATCTCATCCTCTGTCGTCCCCTTCTCCTCCTGCCCCCAATCTCTCCAGCATCAGAGTCTTTTCAATGGTCAACTCTTCGTGTGAGGTGGCCAGAATATTGGAGTTTCAGCTTAGCATCAGTCCTTCCAAAGAGCACCCAGGACTGATCTCCTTTAGGATGGACTGGTTGGATCTCCTTGCAGTTCAAGGGACTCTCAAGAGTCTTCTCCAACACCACAGTTCAAAAGTATCAATTCTTCGGCGCTCAGCTTTCTTCACAGTCAACTCTCACAACCATACATGACACTGGAAAACCCATAGCCTTGACTAGACGGACCTTAGTCGACAAAGTAATGTCTCTGCTTTGAATATGCTATCTAGGTTGGTCATAACTTTCCTTCCAAGGAGTAAGCATCTTTTAATTTCATGGCTGCAGTCACCATCTGCAGTGATTTTGGAGCCCCCCCAAAAATAAAGTCTGACACTGTTTCCACTGTTACCCATCTAATTCCCATGAAGTGATGGGATAAGATGCCATGGTCTTAGTTTTCTGAATGTTGAGCTTTAAGCCAACTTTTTCACTCTCCACTTTCACTTTAAGAGGCTTTTTAGTTCCACTTCACTTTCTGCCATAAGGGTGGTATCATCTGCATATCTGAGGTTATTGATATTTCTTCCAGCAATCTTGATTCCAGCCCAGCATTTCTCATGATGTACTCTGCATAGAAGTTAAATAAGCAGGGTGACAATATACAGCCTTGACGTACTCCTTTTCCTATTTGGAACCAGTCTGTTGTTCCATGTCCAGTTCTAACTGTTGCTTCCTCACCTGCATATAGGTTTCTCAAGAGGCAGGTCAGGTGGTCTGGTATTCCCATCTCTTTCAGAATTTTCCATAGTTTTTGTGATCCACACAGTCAAAGGCTTTGGCATAGTCAATAAAGCAGAAATAGATGTTTTTCTGGAACTCTCTTGCTTTTTCCATGATCCAGCAGATGTTGGCAATTTGATCTCTGGTTCCTCTGCCTTTTGAAAACCAGCTTCAACATCACGAAGTTCATGGTTCACGTACTGCTGAAGCCTGGCTTGGAGAATTTTGAGCATTACTTTACTAGCGTGTGAGATGAGTGCAACTGTGTGGTAGTTTGAGCATTCTTTGGCATTGCCTTTCTTTGGGATTGGAATGAAAACTGACCTTTTCCAGTCCTGTGGCCACTGCTGAGTTTTCCAGATTTGCTGGCATATTGAGTGCAGCACTTTCACAGCATCATCTTCCAGGATTTGAAATAGCTCAACTGGAATTCCATCACCTCCGCTAGCTTTGTTCGAAGTGATGCTTTCTAAGGCCCACTTGGCTTCACATTCCAGGATGTCTGGCTCTAGGTGAGTGATCACACCATTGTGATTATCTTGGTCGTGATAATCTTGGTGTGATCACTCACCTAGAGCCAGAAATGTGATCAGGGACCTTCCCAAATACATCATGACATAATGTTCCCACAGACAGAGTTATTTTCTCCCATAATACTGCGTATATCCTATGTGTTCCAGCTTTTAAGCATCTGTTTTCCCTACAAAACATGTGTGAATTACAGGAACATCATTTATAGTTCACTCATTTTTGGTTCTATTGTGCCCAACACGGGGCCAGTTTCAGTGAAATCTGAGCTTGCTAGCAACCAAGTCAAAACGGGAAAGAAGATGCATTTTGAGGCTTGCTTTCTTGTCTAATCAAAGGCAGCAAAACAGTGCTTGCTGTTAAATGTTGATAGGGAGCCAGTCTGAGTCATACTGAGACATGGACAGGGGACCTGTTGATTCCCAAGTCTGACCTGAAGGAGGAGGGGAAGAAAGGGAAAGTGGTGAGGATCAGGTTCTGTAGCAAGTCAGATGGAAAGGCATTTGTTGAGCAGCCTCAGACTCCGTGCTGGTGGCTTACCAACAGTAGGAAGAAACTCAGGGAGACCGTTACCCCAAAAGTGAGATCCCAGGAACTTTCTCTTTGTAAAATATATCTAAGATAAAATATGCCATTTTAATTTTTAAGTGGTTTTGATGTTACAGGCCTGTATGTGACGTTAAATACATTTACATTGTTTGTATAATCATCACCACCGTCCATCTCCAGAACGTTTTCATTTTCCCAAACTGAAACTCTGCCCAGTATATACTAACTTCCCGCTCTCCCCTGCCTCAGCAACCACCAGTATACTTTTTTACTATTCTGGATATTTCCTGTAAGTGGGACCATAAAATGTTTGTCCTTTTGTGTCATGCTGATTTCACCTAGCACAATGTCTCAAGGCTCATCTACGTTATTTGCTGTTTAGTTGCTAAGTCATGTCTGACTCTTTGTGACCCTATGGACTACAGTATTCCAGGCTCCCCTGTCCTTCACTATCTCCCAGAGTTTGCTCAGATTCATGTCCACTGAGTTGGTGATGCTATCTAACCATCTAACTTTCTGTAGCCCCTTTCTCCTTTTGCCTTCAGTCTTTCTCAGCATTAGGGTCTTTTCCAATGAGTTGGTTCTTCACATCAGGTGGCCAAAAATTGGAGCTTCAGCATCAGTCCTTCCAATGAATTTTCAGGACTGATATCCTTTAGCATTGACTGGTTTGATCTCCTTGCCGTCCAAGGGACTCTCAAGAGTCTTCTCCAGCACCACAATTCGAAGGCATCAGTTCTTTGGCCCTCAGCTTTCTTTATGGTCCAACTCTCACATCCATACATGACTACTGCAAAGACCATAACTTTGACTGTACAGACCTTTGTCAGCAAAGTGATGTCTCTGCTTTTTTAATATGCTGCCTAGGTTTGCCACAGCTTTCCTTCCACGGAGCAAGGAACTTTTAATTTCATGGCTGCAGTCACTGTCCACAGTGCTTTTGGAGTTCAAGAAAATGAAATCTGTCACTGCTACTGCTGCTGCTGCTGCTAAGTCGCTTCAGTCGTGTCCGACTCTGTGCGATCCCATAGACGGCAGCCCACCAGGCTCCCCCGCCCCTGGGATTCTCCAGGCAAGAACACTGGAGTGGGTTGCCATTTCCTTCTCCAGTGCAGGAAAGTGAAAAGTGAAAGTGAAGTCGCTCAGTCGTGTCCAACTCTTCGCGACCCCATGGACTGTAGTCCACCAGGCTCCTCCGTCCATGGGATTTTCCATGCAAGAGTACTGGAGTGGGGTGCCATTGCCTTCTCCGTAATCTGTCACTGCTTCCACTTTTTCCCCTTCTATTTGCCATGAAGTGATGGACTGGATGCTATGATCTTAGTGTTTTGAGTATTGAGTTTTAAGCCAGCTTTTTCATTCTCCTCTTTCACCTTCATCAAGAGGCTCTTCGGTCCTTTTTCACTTTCTGCCATTAGAATGGTATTCATCTGCATATCTGAGCTTGTTGATATTTCTCCCAGCAGTCTTGATTTCAGCTTGTTATTCATCCAGCCAGCATTTTGCATGATGTACTCTACTGGTGTAATGGTAAAGAATCCACCTGCTAATGCAGGAGATGCAGGAGACAATTTCAATCCCTGGGTCGAAATATCCCCTGGAGGAGGCAATGGCAACCCACTCCAGTACTCTTGCTGGAAAAATTCTATGGACAGAGGAGCCTGGCAGGCTACAGGGGTGGTAAAGAGTCAGACACAACTGAGTGATTGAGCACACACACTCTGCATATAAGTTAAATAAGGCAGGGTGATAATATACAGTCTTGTTTTACTCTTTTTCTCAATTTTGAAGCAGTTGTTCCTTGTTATAGCATGCAATCAGAATTTCATTCCTTTTCAGGGCTGAATAATATTCCATTGTGTGTATACAGCTTCTTTTTTTTTATTCATTCATCCATCAATCGGCACTGGGTTGTTTCCATCTCTGCCTATTGTGAGTAATGCTGCTAGAACACTGGTATACAAATATCTGCTTGAGTGCCTGTTTTTCCATCCTTTTGGGTGTAACCCAGCTGGATTATATGATAATTTTATATTTAACTTTCCAAGGAAGTACCATGCTGTTTTCAGAGCAGCTGTGCCACTCTGCATTCCCACCAGCAATGCACAAAGGTTCCACCCTCTCCATATCTTCTCCAGGGCTTGTCATTTTCTGTTTTTAATAGTAGCATCCCAATGTGTGTGAAATCCCAGGAGATTTTTATATATAGGTTAGAGCCCAGAGAGAATTTCCTGTTTGGGGAAAAGGGGACAGGATTCGTGACCATGCTTGGGCCATCCACATCACAGACCTCAGAAGCCAGAAGTGGGAAGCTCCTCAGGTCTCAGCGCAGGCACGTGTCACAACCTCTGACCCTGTCTCCCTCTCTGGCCTCTCCCTCACAGGCGTCTGGCTTCAGCAGACCATGCAGTGAGCCATGCCCCGCCCCGGACACCCCGCCATCATCCGGCCCCCACGCTTGGGACCTTGGGAGCGGCCCACAGAACTATGCCTGGAGACTACGATGAGCCACCCGGGCCCCACCGAGCCGCCGCACCCGCAGACCAGACCCAAGGACCCACCCACGGGCCGGCCCGAGAGCCTTACGTTTATCTCTGGCTCTGCCGAGC
>NW_017199072.1:0-7462 GCF_001704415.2 Capra hircus | reverse complement strand
GTCGTCTCGAGTGGGGGATACCATTTGCGCTTTCCTCCAGAGCTGTAGCAGCAGTGTCACGCTTCCCTTCGCGTATATCAAGGGATCTGTGGCTTTCCCACGAGGCTTTCGCAAAGGGCTGTCCCAAGTGCCACCGTGGTGTGAGTTGATCCTCGGCTTGAAAGTCGAGGCAGTGCAGGAAAACAGGTTTCCCTGGAATGGACTGAGACATCTGGGGCTCTGGGAATGTGGCACGACCCTGGAGTTCCTCTCGCCTTTCCTGTGGAGAGCGCCTCCTCTTGAGATGCGACGGGAACGCCGGGAATTCTTTCCCGACCACGCAGGGAAAGGATCCCTCCTCTCGAGCTAGGAGTCGGAAACGGGGCTCCTCTGGATGTGGGCGGGACTCTCGTGCTTCCTCTCGAGTGGAGACGGGTATGTCGGGGAACTTCTTAGGTTGCAACAAGGGTGTGAAGGACGCTTTCGAAGTTCCAGAGGTAAGATGTGATTAGCCTCGAGACGCCTCAGCGGAAATGGGCCTCATCTCGCCCGGGAGGGGAGAACCTCCTGGATTTTCTCGAGTTGCGGCAGGTGCTCTCGACTTAGGTCGGGACCTCAGAGACCCGCTCTGGTGGCCTCAGAAAAAGGCCAGTCCCCATGCGAGTTGCTCGGGGCCTCTCGGTATTCCTCTCCCGTCGATGGCGGGGCCTAAGACCTTGTGTGGAGTCGGTGCCGGAACCTTAGATTCCTCTCCCGTGCTGACATGGATCTTGGGGTACTTCTGGAGTCTCCCCAGGGGAGTCAGTACTCGTCTCCATTGGGGGCATGCAGGTGCCATTTCCTCCGAGCTGTAGCGGCAGTGTCACGTTTCCCTTCGCGTGGATCAAGGGATCTGTGGCTTTCCCTCGAAGCCTTCCTCGAGGCTTTCCCACGAGGCTTTCCCACTGGTCTGTCCCACGTGCCACCGTTGTGTGAGTCGATCCTCGGCTTGAAAGTCGAGGCAGTGCAGGGAAAACAGGTTTCCCTGGAATGGACGGAGATATCTGGGGGACTCTGGAATGGTGACACGACCCTGGAATTTCCTCTCGAATTTCCAGTGGAGAGCGCCTCCTCTTGAGATGCGACGGGAACGCCGGAATTCTGTCCGACCACGCAGGGAAAGGATCCCCTCTCGAGCTATGAGGTGGAAACGGGGCTCCTCTGGATGTCGGCGGGTTCTCGTGCTTTCTCTCTCGAGTGGAGACGAGTATGTCGGGGAACTTCTTGAGGTGCAGCAAGGGTGTGAAGGACCCTCTGGAAGTTCCAGAGGTTAGGTGTGATTAGCCTCGAGATGCCTCAACGAAATGGGCATCATCTCGCCTGGACGGGAGAACCTCCTGGATTCTCTCGAGTTGCGGCAGGTGCTTTCGAGTTACGACGGGGACCTCAGGGACCCGGTCTGGTGGCCTCAGGAAAGGCCTGTCCCCATGCGAGTTGCTCGGGGGTGTCTCGGATATTCTCCCATCGATGACGGGGCACAAGACCATGTGTGGTGTCGGTGCCGGAACCTGAGGATTCCTCTCCAGTGCTGACATGGATCTTGGGGTACTTCTGGAGTCTCCCCAGGGGAGTCAGTCCTCGTCTCGAGTGGGGGAATGCACGTGCGCTTTCCTCCCGAGCTGTAGAAGTGTCACGCTTCCCTTCGCGTGGATCAAGGGATCTGTGGCTTTCCCTCGAGGCTTTCCCACGAGGCTTTCCCACAGGGCTGTCCCATGTGCCACCGTGGTGTGAGTCGAACCTCGGCTTGAAAGTCGAGGCAGTGCAGGGAAACAGGTTTCCCTGGAATGGACTGAGACATCTGGGGGACTCTGGGAATGGTGGCACAACCAAGGAGTTCCTCTCGACTTTCCTGTGGAGAGCGCATCCTCTTGAGATGCGACGGGAAGGCCGGAAATTCTTTCCCGACCATGCAGGGAAAGGATCCCTCCTCTCGAGCTAGGAGGCGGAAACGGACTCCTCTGGATGTGGGTGGGACTCTCGTGCTTCCTCTCGAGTGGAGACGGGTATGTCGGGGAACTTCTTGAGTTGCAGCAAGGGTGTGAAGGAACCTTTGGAAGTTCCAGAGGTTAGGTGTGATTAGCCTCCAGACGCCTCAGCGGAAATGGCCTCATCTCGCCTGGAGGGGAGAACCTCCTGGATTTTCTCGAGTTGCGGCAGGTGCTCTCGACTTATGACGGGGACCTCAGGGACCCGCTCTGGTGCCTCAGGAAAGGCCAGTCCCCATGCGAGTTGCTCGGGGCCTCTCGGGATTCCTCTCCGTCGATGCCGGGGCCTAAGACCTTGTGTGGAGTCGGTGCCGGAACCTGAGGATTCCTCTCCAGTGCTGACATGGATCTTGGGGTACTTCTGGAGTCTCCCAGGGAGTCAGTCCTCGTCTCGAGTGGGGCATGCACGTGCGCTTTCCTCCCGAGCTGTAGCAGCAGTGTCACTCTTCCCTTCGCGTGGATCAAGGATCTGTGGCTTTCCTCGAGACTTTCCCAGGAGGCTTTCCATGAGTCTTTCCAGGGCTGTCCCACGTGCCACCGTGGTGTGAGTCGATCCTCGGCTTGAAAGTCGAGGCAGTGCAGGGAAAAAAGTTTTCCCTGGAATGGACTGAGACATCTGGGGGACTCTGGGAATGGTGGCACGACCCTGGAGTTCCTCTCGCCTTTCCTGTGGAGAGCGCCTCCTCTTGAGATGCGACGGAACACGGGAATTCTTTCCCGACCACGCAGGGAAAGGATCCCTCCTCTCGAGCTAGGAGGCGGAAACGGGGCTCCTCTGGATGTGGGCGGGACTCTCGTGCTTCCTCTCGAGTGGAGACGGGTATGTCGGGAACTTCTTGAGTTGCAGCAAGGGTGTGAAGGACCCTTTGGAAGTTCCAGAGTTAGGTGTGATTAGCCTCGAGACGCCTCAGCGGAAATGGGCCTCATCTCGCCTGGAGGGGAGAACCTCCTGGATTTTCTCGAGTTGCGGCAGGTGCTCTCGACTTACGACGGGGACCTCAGGGACCCGCCTGGTGGCTCAGGAAAGGCCAGTCCCCATGCGAGTTGCTTGGGGCTTCTGGGGATTCCTCTCCCGTCGATGCTGGGCCTAAGACCTTGTGTGGAGTCTGCCGAACCTGAGGATTCCTCTCCAGTGCTGACATGGATCTTGGGGTACTTCTGGAGTCTCCCCAGGGCCAGTCCTCGTCTCGAGTGGGGCATGCACGTGCGATTTCCTCCCAAGCTGTAGCAGCAGTGTCACGCTTCCCTTCGCGTGGATCAAGGGATCTGTGGCTTTCCCTTGAGGCTTTCACAGGAGGCTTTCCCACGAGTTTTCCCACAGGGCTGTCCCACGTGCCACCGTGGTGTGAGTCGATCCTCGGCTTGAAAGTCGAGCAGTGCAGGGAAAACAGGTTTCCCTGGAATGGACTGAGACATCTGGGGGACTCTGGGAATGGTGGCACAACCGGAGTTCCTCTCGCTTTCCTGTGGAGAGCGCCTCCTCTTGAGAAGCGACGGAACGCGGGGAATTCTTTCCCGACCACGCAGGGAAAGGATCCCTCCTCTCGAGCTAGGAGGCGGAAACGGGCTCCTCTGGATGTGGGCGGAACTCTCGAGCTTCCTCTCGAGTGGAGACGGGTATGTCGGGGAACTTCTTGAGTTGCAGCAAGGGTTGAAGGACCCTTTGGAAGTTCCGAGGTTAGGTGTGATTAGCCTCGAGACGCTCAGCGGAAATGGGCCTCATCTCGCCTGGAGGAGAGAACCTCCTGGATTTTCTCGAGTTGCGGCAGGTGCTCTCGACTTACGACGGGGACCTCAGGGACCCGCTCTGGTGGCCTCAGGAAAGGCCAGTCCCCATGCGAGTTGCTCGGGGGCCTCACGGGATTCCAATCCCGTCGATGCCAGGGCCTAAGACCTTGCTTGGAGTCGGTGCCGGAACCTGAGGTTTCCTTTCCAGTGCTGACATGGATCTTGGGGTACTTCTGGAGTCTCCCCAGCGGAGTCAGTCCTCGTCTCGAGTGGGGGATGCACGTGCGCTTTCATCCCTATTTGTAGCAGCAGTGTTGCGCTTCCCTTCGCGTCAATCAATGGTTCTGTGGCTTTTCCTCGAGGCTTTCCACGAGGCTTTCCCACAGGGCTGTCCCACGTGCCACCGTGGTGTGAGTCGATCCTCGGCTTGAAAGTGGAGGCAGTGAAGGGAAAACAGGTTTCCCAAGAATGGACTGAGACATCTCGGGAACTCTGGGAATGGTGGCAGGACCTGGAGTTCCTCTCGCCTTTCCTGTGGAGAACGCCTCCTCTTGAGATGCGACGGAAACGCCGGGAATTCTTTCCCACCACGCAGGGAAAGGATCCCTCCTCTCGATCTTGGAGGCGGAAACGGGGCTCCTCTGGATGTGGGCGGGACTCTCGTGCTTCCTCTCGAGTGGAGACTGGTTTGTCGGGGAACTTCTTGAGTTGCAACAAGGGTGTGAAGGACCCTTTGGAAGTTCCAGTTGTCAGATGTGATTAGCCTCCAGACGCCTCAGCGGAAATGGGCCTCATCTCTCCTGGAGGGGAGAACCTCCTGGATTTTCTCGAGTTGCGGCAGGTGCTCTCCACTTACGACGGGAACCTCAGGGACCCGCCTGGTTGCCTCAGGAAAGGTCAGTCCCCATGCAGTTGCTCGGGGCCTCTCGGGATTCCTCTCCCGTCGATGCCGGGGCCTTAGACCTTGTGTGGAGTCGGTGCCAGATCCTGAGGATTCCTCTCCAGTGCTGACATGGATCTTGGGGTACTTCTGGAGTCTCCCCAGGGTAGACAGTCCTCGTCTCGAGTGGGGGCATGCACGTGCGATTTCCCTCCCGAGCTGTAGCAGCAGTGTCACACTTCCCTTCGCGTGGATCAAGGATTTGTGGCTTTTCCTCGAGGCTTTCCCAGGAGGCTTTTCCCACGAGGCTTTCCTACAGGGCTGTCCCACGAGCCACCTGGTGTGAGTCGATCCTTGGCTTGAAAGTCGAGACAGTGCAGGGAAAACAGGTTTCCCTGGAATGGACTGAGGCATCCTCCAGGGTCGTGCCACCATTCCCAGAGTCCCCAGGTGTCTCATTCCACTCCAGGGAAACCTGTTTTCCCTGCACTGCCTCGACTTTCAAGCCAAGGATCGACTCACACAAAGGTGGCACGTGGGACAGCCTGTGGGAAAGCCTCATGGAAATCCTCCTGGGAAAGCCTCGAGGGAAAGCCACAGATCCCTTGATCCACGCGAAGGGAAGCGCAACACTGCTGCTACAGCTAGGGAGGAAAGCGCACGTGCATGCCCCAATAGAGACGAGGACTGACTCCCCTGGGGAGACTCAGGAGTACCCCAAGATCCATGTCAGCACTGGAGAGGAATCCTCAGGTTCCGGCACCGACTCCACACAAGGTCTTATTCCCCGGCATCGACGGGAGAGGAATCCCGAGAGGCCCCGAGCAACTCGCATGGGGACTGGCCTTCCTGAGGCCACCAGAGCGGGTCCCTGAGGTCCTGTCGTAAGTCGAGAGCACCTGCCGCCACTCGAGAAAATCCAGGAGGCTCTCCCTCCAGGCGAGATGAGGCCCATTTCCGCTGAGGCGTCTTGAGGCTAATCACATCTAACCTCTGGAACTTCCAAAGGGTCCTTCATACCCTTGCTGCAACTCAAGAAGTTCCCTGACATACCCGTCTCCACTCGAGAGGAAGCACGAGAGTCCCGCCCACATCCAGAGGAGCCCCGTTTCTGCTTCCTAGCTCGAGAGGAAGGATCCTTTCCCTCCCTGGTCGGGAAAGAAATTCCGGTGTTCCCGTCGCATCTCAAGAGGAGGGCTCTCCACAGGAAAGGCGAGAGGAACTCCAGGGTCGTGCCACCATTCCAGAGTACCCCGATGTCTCAGTCCATTCCTGGGAAAACTGTTTTCCCTGCACTGCCACGACTTCAAGCCGAGGATCCACTCACACAACGGTGGCACCTGGGACAGCCCTGTGGGAAAGCCTCATGGGAAAGCCTCCTGGGAAAGCCTCGAGAGAAAGCCACAGATCCCTTGAGGCACGCGAAGGGAAGCGTGACACTGCTGCTACAGCTCGGGAGGAAAGCGCACGTGCATGCCCTCACTCGAGATGAGGACTGACTCACCTGGGGAGACTCCAGAAGTACCCCAAGATCCATGTCATCACTGGAGAGGAATCCTCAGGTTCCGGCACCGACTCCACACAAGATCTTAGGCCCCGGCATCGGGAGAGGAATCCCGAGAGGCCCCTAGCAACTCGCATGCGGACTGGCCTTTCCTGAGGCCACCAGAGCGGGTCCCTGAGGTCCCCGTCGTAAGTCGAGAGCACCTGCCGCAACTCGAGAAAATGCAGGAGGTTCTACCCTCCAGGCGAGATGAGGCCCATTTCCGCTGAGGCGTCTGGAGGCTAATCACATCTAACATCTGGAACTTCCAAAGGGTCCTTCACACCCTTGCTGCAACTCAAGAAGTTCCGACATACCCGTCTCCACTCGAGAGAAGCACGAGAGTCCCGCCCACATCCAGAGGAGACCCGTTTCCGCTCCTAGCTCGAGAGGAGGGATCCTTTCCCTGCGTGGTGGGGAAAGAATTCCCGCGTTCCCGTCGCATCTCAAGAGGAGGCTCTCCACAGGAAAGGCGAGAGGAACTCCAGGGTCGTGCCACCATTCCCAGCGTCCCCCAGATGTCTCAGTCCATTCCAGGGAAACCTGTTTTCCCTGCACTGCCTCGACTTTGAAGCCGAGGATCCACTCACACCACGGTGGCACGTGGGACTGCCTGTGGGAAAGCCTCGTGGAAAACCTCGTGGGAAAGCCTCGAGGGAAAGCCAGATACAGCTCGGGAGGAAAGCGCACGTGCATGCCCCACTAGAGACGAGGACTGACTCACCTGGGGAGACTCCAGAAGTTCCCCAATCCATGTCAGCACTGGAGAGGAATCCTCAGGTTCCGGGGACTCCACACAAGGTCTTATTCCCGGCATCGACGGGAGAGGAATCCCGAGAGGCCCCGAGCAACTCGCATGGGGACTGGCCTTTCCTGAGGCCACCAGAGCGGGTCCCTGAGGTCCTGTCGTAAATCGAGAGCACCTGCCAACTCGAGAAAATCCAGGAGTTTCTCCCCTCCAGGCGAGATGAGGCCCATTTCCGCTGAGGCGTCTCGAGGCTAATCACATCTAATCTGGAACTTCAAAGGGTCCTTCACACCCTTGCTGCAACTCAAGAAGTTCCCGACATACCCGGCTCCACTGGAGAGGAAGCACGAGAGTCCCGCCACATCCAGAGGAGCCCCGTTTCCGCCTCATAGCTCGAGAGTAGGGATCCTTTCCTGCGTGGTGGGGAAAGAATTCCCGCGTTCCCGTCGCATCTCAAGAGGAGCGCTCTCGACAGGAAAGGCGAGAGGAACTCCAGGGTCGTGCCACCATTCCCAGAGTCCCCAGATGTCTCAGTCCATTCCAGGGAAACCTGTTTTCCT
>NW_017199071.1:0-7462 GCF_001704415.2 Capra hircus | reverse complement strand
AATACATACTCCAGAGGACAGAAGACAGACGTCTACTGCACTTAGGGAGAAAGGGAATGTTGCTGCTCGGCCTAGTACAAGTGTAGAAGCAACACCTCGGTGATTCGATCTTTAAAGACTCCATACATATGAGAAAGACTGGTATGAATAATCCTTCAGAAGCGCCTTCTCAGACCTCCTCCCATCATAAGCACAAGCATAATGAAAACACTGAGTTTTCATGGGCTCACGCAAAATTAGACTCACTTATGACTTTGCTTTGAGAAGAGTTGAACTACTCATTGTTTAAGAGAAATGACCCTTTCTTCTCTGAAGACTTGTGAATCATTCATAGGGTGTGGTGAATAAACTACTTAAGGATCTAATCCATAAAAATGCGATAGGCTAAGCACAGAGATGTTTTTTCTCCCTTTCTCAAAGGATGGAACATTTTGTATTTGCACTGACTTTATGTCTTGACTTCATGTACAATTAGATATTGATTTTTTTAGTTGACATACAATAGGACTAAAAATATCGATATAATACTGATAACTCATGTTGGTATGTGTGGTTGTCACATAGGATTCACAGGAGATTTAGATTCACAGTTGTCAACGTAAAGGATGAATGCTATTTAGCTTCTTCGTGACTCTAGACCACGAATGAAGAGTTTTCCTCAACATATTTCACTGAGGGAAATACAAGGATGATAGGCATAATACTATGCTTCGACTCACGGATATCGAAGCATTGTTCACAATACAGATCTGATTTTCGAAATCAGGGTTCTTTCAGTGTCCTTGAACAGCATTTGTTTTTCTGGATACAGAAGAAAAAACTCATGAGTATCAAACTGGTTCCCAGAAAACATGTGTATGAATTGTTATCTTCCTGAACCAGGGATCAAACCCACATCACTTCCACCTCCTGCACTGGTAGGCAGAGTATTTCTTGATCAACTGCGCCACCTGGGAATCGACATACATTTCAAGGACCACTGCCATCAGCTTCTACTGTTCATGACCAAACTAGGAGAAACAACATTGGAAGAAGGACTCATAAGGGTACTCATAGGAAGTACTCATAAGTCAAGGAACCGTTCTACTGGGTCCTCTCGTTATTACTGGGACAAGTCAGTTCCTCCGATGATGATGGGTATAACTGAAAAATTATTACAAATGCATGGGATGCGATGTCTACATGATAAATGTGTTCCTCTTATACTATTGCTTCAGGGATGTCTACTTCCGCATGAACGACTGCACTACAAGGGATGCCTGCTATTCCAGCTCAAGCAACAGATAGTCAAGTGCAGATCATTGTCCTTTGTTGAAAATAATCAGCAGTTTGTCAACATAGGGAACATGCCGGAGGAACCCTTGGGATGGAACTCTAAAAACAGGTTGGGCCCTCTTTTTTGCCAGGCCCTGCGATAAAATACAAATCAGAAAAAGAAAAATAGCATCGGTTTTGTCAGGACTTCCTCATCTTTTCTTTCTCGGTAGCAGGAAGCAGACATTGAGGCCAGAGGACTGCAGGATTTCATTGTGAACTAACGTTGGGTGGGGTGGAGGCTCATCACTCTAGTAAGAATGTGGCTCACTAAAACGGAATTTCATTCACTTCATGGACATAGAGTTCTAGAATCCTTCATTAAGGAATTCAATAAGCTATATTTCCTTACACCTTCACAATCTCTTGGTTTACAAGAATGTCAATTGCTAGTCCAGCACTTATACAATGAGTGTTACAGGTAGTATGAGTGTATAAATGATGACGAGCAATGACAGGAAGTTTATTTATTCTCTGTTTGAATTCTTGATTTTTTATATAATTTTTTATAATATCCTTACAGATGTAAATATTTTAGTGACATGTATAAATACACGTTGAGTAGTGCTATGATAACTCATAGTGTTGCCACAATAAATATCATGGTTATTATGTGCTTTTCATATATTCCTTTGGAGATTCTCTTGCATTACACATCATCATAAGATATTTAATAGTTTCCTAAACTGTACAGTAGGTCCTTGTGGCTTCTTTTATATATGGTAATGTATTTGTTAATAATTCAAACAAAAACTGGTACACAAATATTCATAGTGACATTCACAATAGCTCAAAGGTAGAACTCATTCAAGTGTCCGTTGGTGGGAGACTGAATATGCAACGCAAGGTATATTCAGAAGCTTGAACGGTATTCCACCATACAAAAAAGTACATTAAATGGTGCTGCCACTCTGCAAGACATTACACAAATGACTCCAAAACGAACACGTGGAAGAAATACATAGTTCGATTCCAATTCATGCTATGTACCCAAAAAGGATTGGGAAAGGGGGGCTGAAAAAAATGGATACTCCTTCCGTCATACTCACAACAGCATGATTCACACTGGCAAACAAACAGAAGCAATCGAAGTGTCCATGGCAGCCAATTCCATAAACAAACTGTGGTATACACACAATGGAATCTGATTCGGCCCTTCAAAGTCAGTAATTCTGACAATGCGACAATGTGGACAAACCTTATGGTCATTAGATTAAGTGAAATAAACCAGACCAAAAAAGACAAACGTTCTGTGATTCCGCTCATATGAGATATCCAAACAAGTCAAATCTGTCAGAAATAGCAGAAAGTGATTCCGACCGATCGAAAAGAGTTCATGTTTCATGGACCTCAGTTTCCCTTGGAAAAACTGACTTCCCATCATATCTCCAAAACCAATTAGACAAATAACTGGAAGCTATATCCAGTCAAATGAATGTAGACATAATGTTACAGTGTACACCAAACTCACTCAAACTTCTCAACAGACAAAAGGCAAAAACTGTATCTGTGGCACCTCAGCTTAGCTTAAAACTGTATCTACGGTACCTCACTTCTGCTTATAAAATTTAACAACAACAACAACACACTAAAGGCTATCCAAAAAAGGATAGAAAACACATATAACATCAACTTTAAAAAATTAGAAATTGAAACGGTGAAAAACCTTATTCACAAAACTTAAACACAAGCCACAGGAAACTATATTTATAAAATAGATATCTGATAAAGGATTGTTCTCCAAATATACCAAAAAATCTAGAACAATCTCATAAAATATGTATACACCTAAACACCTGGCCTACAAAAAATATAAAGATAGTAAATAAGCCTATCAAAAAGACTCAAAAACCAACATAGCATTAGGAAATGACAAACTAAAATAACAGTGAGGTAGCACTGCACACCTATTAGATCCAGTCAACTCAAGAAAAGGGGGTAGGGCACAGCTTCTCCGGTGGCTCAGTGGTAAAGAATCTGCCTGACAATGCAAGACACTCTAGTTCGATCCCTTACCCAGAAGATCCCACAAGCCACAGAGAGAAACATAGCTGGATTTTTCCACAGCTAAACAAGGCTCACCTGTGACCTGAATCCTTCATGTCCAGCACTTACTAAACAGCTTTGAAAACATGTCCAGACAAAAAAGGATCGCATGATTATATACAACAGCTCGACTTGGAATCACTACAAACTTTCAAATATCAGGATGTCTTCAGTAGATGACAGTGTAAACAAATGGGGATACATGCAAAGTGAAGGGGAGCAAATGCTACCACAAAATATACCACCTCAGCATGAGGATTAGTTGGACCCAATTAACTTTTTCTTTTTTTAGAGGACACATGATCATCTCTGAAACCCAAGTTCAAGACAGCTCTTCTGTGAGTCACATTTACCAGAGAAATCTCATTTCAAAGGAATCCTCTCTATATGCCAGATAGAAGGATGAGACACAGTCTTTTGAAACTCTTTTTTCTTTTTCTATCGATAGGGAAAGCTAAGCCGTAAATCTGCACAGCCACCATACCCTTCCTTTCCTTTGGTTGTATTTTTTTAAATATTTGTTTCTGTTTTCATTTGGCTGCGCCAGGTCAACCTTCATTGAGGCAAGCCAGATATTTAGCTACAGCATGCAAATTCTCTGTTGTGGCATGGGAGATCTAGTTCTTGGATCAGGAAATGAACCTGGGCCTCCTTCTTTGGGAGTGTCCAGTCTCAGCCACTGGACCACCAGGAAGTGCCTGTTTTGTTTTCAGATGAAGATGGAATCTAAGGTGATATCTTGGGCCATTTCAGTCACTGACTCAGTTTCCTGAGTTTGTCCAAAGCACGCACAAGGTGCACATTATTAAACTGGTTTGCAAAACAAGAAAAGGTTGTCTGCTACAACACTGTATGCCTTACAAATATCTAAATGGTAAATGGCATAGTATTGATTTTTCATTACTATGGGGGGGAGAAAGAATGCAGGATTCATACATGTTACAACACGAATAAATATTCAAACCATCTTCAGTGAAAAAAAAATCCACATAGAAAAGGCCACCCAGAACCCTTATTCACCATGTCTGCTTTCAATCCATCAAGTTTGTCCAAAATAACTGAAAATCTCAGTAACACTCTAAATAAAGAAAAAAGGATGAAGATGGAAACAAAAGATATATTCATACACTTGAACATTGCAAAGTGGGAAGTGGGCGGTGGATTACATTATAACGTAGATACCATATGATTTCCTGATTTTGGAGATTATGTGCTGGTTCTGCCAGAAGGTACCCATTTTGGATAAAACACATAGAGTCTTTTAGATGATGTGGCAAATGCTAGCACTTGTTCCCATTGCTAGGCATTTTCTGTACATTTTAAATGACTGGAAAGTATACTAGGTTTCAAAACAACCATGTCAATACCACAAAAGAAATTTAGAGTAGACAGGCAGGAAGCTTTCTGATACAGGCCAAGACTTACCCAGACGAAGTTCAAGGGAAGCTGCGATGCTCACTGCCCTTGAAGGAGTCCACGTGGAATGAAGAAGTACTGTGGGAAGTCTCTTAGTAACCCACCATGTCTTGGGTCCTCTGGATGACCTACTGCAGGAGAAACAGATGTTACAGATAAAACGTTCCACATCACTTCACAAAATGTTGTTAGACTACTTTCAGTAAAGCTGAATCATTTGGGATCAATTTACAATCATATAATAGACTACCATTTACAGTCCAAAAATCACTTGCATTTCTAGACACTCATAACAATCAGAAAAAAAAATTAAGAAACTCCCACTTAAAGAAACATCTAGCAACAAACTTAATCAAGAACATAAAAGACCAGTAGTCAGAAAACTAGAAAGCACTGATAAAGAAACCAAAGAAAACACAAATACACAGAAAACTATTCCACGCTCATGCACTGGAACAATGAGAATTAAAAGGTCCATTCCAACCAAAGTCATCAACAAATACACGGACTGCAATCACAAAATAACATTCAATGGCATTTTTCACAGAAATAGAAATATTCCTCATATTAGACTGCTACTGTTGACCAGGACCTTAAACGGCCAAAAAGACTCTGGAGAAAGAGGAACACAGCTGGAGGCATCTTCCTATCCCTCTTCAAACTACATCACGGAGCTGTAGTGACCACCACAGTGAGGAACTGGCAGGGAACACAGACACATGGACTCCAGGAGAGAATAGAGAGCCCAGAAAACGAACCCACATGTACATGGTCAGTTCCTGAAAATCAAACCAGGAACGAGCGAAGAGGAAAGGACAGTCTTCTCAAGAAACAGTGACAGGAAAACGGCCACCTCCACGGAAGAACATCAGTGTTCATCCTCTACATCATCTAACGCAAATCTGAACTGAAAACCCACCCGCTTTGCACACGGAGCTCTTTCCCCTGAGTCCTCCGAGATGGACCTCCAGTCAGCCCTCAGCTGGACACAGGAAACGTCTACTCCGTCCTCATTTTTCGCTCTTGCAGGCGCCTCCCTGCTGGTGGGCACTGAGGCAACCCTGCTCCTCTCAGCCTGGATGCAGGCCCTGTTATCCAGAAGCCTGAGCCCTGATGGTCCTGAGGAGACAAAGCTCCCCGCCAGCTGCTCACGGGGCAGAGCCTAAAGGCAAAGCGTCCTGCGCCCGCGGGTCAGAGGGGGCTTTGGCGCCCCCCTGCGGGCCACAGGAGAAGAGCGGGCAGCCCGGCGCTCACAGACCTCAGAGGGCTCACCCAGAAGCAGCTCTGCTGCGAGCACTCAGACTGGAAGGCCCAAACTGGAAAATTGGAGCAGAATAGCTCCATGACCCTCCGCAAAACATGGCTAAGGAACAATCAGAGCCTGTATGGAATGCAGCCATAAAAAGGAACACATGTGAGTTTGTTCTAATAAAGGGGAGGGAAGTCAGTCAAAGAGAGAAAAACATGGAATCTAGAAGGATGGTACTGGACGAGTCTGTTCACAGAGCAGCAATGGAGGTGCAGACATAGAGAACAGACTTCCAGACGAGGGTGGGGGAACAAGAGGGAGAGGGTGAGATGAATGGAGAGAGCAGCATGGATGCAGGTACACCAACCTTTGTAAATAGACAACCAATGGGAATTTGCTGTATGATTCAGGGGAACTCAAACTGGGGCTCAGTAGTAACCTAGAGAGGTGGGAATGCGTGCGAGTGGGAGGGAGATTCCAGAGCAAGAGGACATAGGTACACCTATGGTCAATTCATGTGGATGTATGACAAATCAAACCAATATTGTAAAGCAATGATCAATCAACTAAAAAGAAATAACTGTTTAAAAAAAATATGAACATACACACAAACTTTGCAACAAGGTAACTCCATTTTTAAAAACTATTGAAATTTTAGAAAACTACAAACGTTCTACATGACCTTCGGTCTGGTGATCAGGTCTAACATACACAAAACAAGCCAACTTACCCAATTATGAATACAAATGAGTTAACACATTGCCTTTTATCATTTCATACATTTACCCTGTGGAGGACCTTACTCGAGAGAACCAAAAAGAAACTGCTAAATGAACCACGGACCACCCACCCTGGCCAGGCAACAGAGAAAAGAAAACACTTGCAGGAGTCATCTCACAACAGGAGGTCCTGGAAGGAACAAGGAACGAACAAGCTACCACCAACCAGAATTCTGGAGAGGTCAGGAGATGGGAGGCTCCAGTTCAGAGGTCCTACCAACCTCCAGGATGCACTTCGCTGGAATCCATCTCGGCTGAGTGATGCGTGTGCCCCCAAGAAGGATCCCAATTCAGAATGCCTGGCAAGAGACAAACCAGAAATGAACCCGATGACCATAAAACCTGAGAGTGCGAGCCACGTGACAGAGTGGTTCTCTCCGTTTCCCTCACCCTCCTGCCCTCCACCCCGGCAGCCCTTCCCAATGAAGCCTCTCGCTTGGACAGCACTCCTCTCCTCAGACAACTCATTGCCCAGTGTCAGACAAGAACTCACTCTCAAGCCCTGGAAGGGAACCCCCTTCCTTCATCAAAAGCAATATCCAGGAGAAAAGAGCTTCAAACGCTATCTTGCAGAGAAGGAAATCAGACAAGGCAATGGCAGCCCGCTCCAGTACCATTGCCTGGAGAATCCCACGGACAGAGGAGCCTGTAGCTGCAA
>NW_017199070.1:0-7462 GCF_001704415.2 Capra hircus | reverse complement strand
GGGGCCATGCACGTGCTGCTTTCCTCCCCGAGCCGTAGCAGAGTGTACACACTTCCCTCGGGTTGATCAAAGCAACTGCTGGCTTTCCCTCGAGGCTTTCCCTCGAGTCTTTCCAAGAGGCTTTCCCACAGGCTGTCCACGTGCCCCGTGGTGTGAGTCGATCCTTGCGCTTGAAAGTCGAGGCAGTGCAGGGAAAACAGGTTTCCTGGAATGGACTGAGACATCTGGGGGACGCTGGGAATGGTGGCCCGACCCTGGATTTCCTCTCGCCTTTCCTGTGGAGATCGCCTCCTCTTTAGATGCGCGGGAACACTGGGAACTCTTTCCGATCATGAGGGAAAGGATCCCTCCGTCGAACTAGGAGGCGGAAACGGGGCTCCTCTGGATGTGGGCGGCGACTCTCGTGCTTCCTCTCGAGTGGAGACGGGTATGTTGGGGATCTTATTGAGTTGCAGCAAGGGTCTGAAGGACCCTTTGGAAGTTCCAGAGGTAAGGTGTGATTAGTCTTGAGACACCCTCAGCGGAAATGGTCCTCATCTCGCCTGGAAGGGAGAACCTCCTGGATTTTCTCAAGTTGCTGCCTGGTGCTCTCGACCTACGACGGGGACCTCAGGGACCCGCTCTGGTGCCTCAGGAAAGGCCAGTCCCCATGCGAGTTGCTCGGGGGAGACTCACGGGATTCCTCTCCCGTCGATGCTGGGGCCTAAGACCTTTGTGGAGTCGGTGCGTAAAGTGAGGGTTCCTCTCCAGTGCTGACATGGATCTTGGGGTACTTCTGGAGTCTCCCCAGGGGAGTCAGTCCTCGTCTCGAGTGGGGCATGCACGTGTACTTTCCTCCCCGACCAGAAGCAGCAGTGTCACGCTTCCCTTCGCGTGGATCAAAGCATCTGTCGCTTTCCCTCGAGGCTTTTCCCACCAGGCCTTTCCCACAGCCGCTGTCCACGTGCCACCGTGGTGTGAGTGGATCCTCGGCTTGAAAGTCGAGCAGTGCAGGGAAAACAGGTTTCCTGGAATGGACTGAGACATCTGGGGACTCTGGGAGTGGTGGCACGACCCTGGAGTTCCTCTCGCTTTCCTGTGGACAGTGCGCCTCCTCTTGAGATGTGAAGGACGCCGGGAATTCTTCCCGACCACGCAGGAAAGGATCCCTCCTCTCGAGCTAGAGACGGAAACGGGGCTCCTCTGCATGTGGGCGGGACTCTCATGCTTCCTCTCGAGTGGAGCTGGGTATGTCAGGAACTATTTGAGTTGCAGCAAGGGTGTGAAGGACCCTTTGGAAGTTCCAGAGGTTAGGTGTGATTAGCTCGAGACACGTCAGCGAAATGGGCCTCATCTCGGCTGGAGGGAGAACTCCTGAATTTTCTCGAGTTGCAATAGGTGCTCTCGACTTACGACGGGGACCTCAGTGACGCGCTCTGGTGGCCTCAGGAAAGGCCAGTCCCATGCGAGTTGCTCGGGGGCCTCTCGGGATTCCTCTCCCGTTGATGCTGCGTCCTAAGACCTTGTTTGTAGAAAGTGCCGGAAGCTGAGGATTCCTCACTATTGCTGACATGGATCTTGGGTACTTCTGGAGTCTCCCCAGGGAAGACAGTCCTCGTCTCGAGTGGGGGCATGCAAGTGCGCTTTCCTCCCGAGCTGTTCCAGCAGTGTCACGCTTCCATTCACGTGGATTAAGGAATCTGTGGCTTTCCCTCGAGGCTTTCCCACGAGGCTTTCCCACGAGGCTTTCCCACAGGGCTGTCCCACGTGCCACCGTGGTGTGAGTCGATCCTCGGCTGAAAGTCGCGTCAGTGCAGGGAAAACAGGTTTCCCTGGAATGGACTGAGACATCTGGGGGACTGTGGGAATGGTGGCACGATCCTGGAGTTCCTCTGGCCATTCCTGTGGAGAGCGCCTCCTCTTGAGATGCGACGGAACACTGGGAATTCTTTCCCGACCACGCCGGAAAGGATCCCTCCTCTCGAGCTAGGAGGCGCAAACGGGGCTCCTCTAGATGTGGGCGGGACTCTCGTGCTTCCTCTCGAGTGGAGACGGGTATGTCGGGGAACTTCTTGAGTTGCAGCAAGGGTGTGAAGGACCCTTTGGAATTTCCAGATGTTAGATGTGATTAGCCTCGAGATGCCTCAGCGGAAATTGTCCTCATCTCGCCTGGAGGGGAGAACCTCCTGGATATTCTCAAGTTGCGGCAGGTGCTCTCGACTTACAACGGGGACCTCAGGGACCCGCTCTGGTGGCCTCAGGAAAGGCCAGTCCCCATGCGAGTTGCTCGGGTGTCTCTCGGGATTCCTCTGCGGTCGATGCTGGGGCCTAAGACCTTGTGTGGAGAAAGTGCCGGAACCTGAGGATTCCTCGCCAGTGCTGACACTGATATTGGGGTACTTCAGGAGTCTCCCCAGGGGAGTCAGTCCTCGTCTCGAGTGGGGGCAGGCACGTGCGCTTTCCTCCCGAGCTGTAGCAGCAGTGTCGCGCTTCCCTTCGCGTGGATCAAGGGATCTGTGGCTTTCCCTCGAGGCTTTCCCAAGAGGCTTTCCGACGAGTCTTTCCCACAGGGCTGTCCCACGTGCCACCGTGGTGTAAGTCGATCCTCGGCTTGAACGTCGAAGCAGTGCAGGGAAAGCAGGTTTCCCTGAAATGGACTGAGACATCTGGGGGACTGTGGGAGTGGTGGCACGACCCTGGAGTTCCTCTCGCCTTTCCTGTGGAGAGCGCCTCCTCTTGAGATGCGACGGGAACGCCGGGAATTCTTTCCCATCACGCAGGAACAGGATCCTTTCTCTCGAGCAAGAGTAGGAAACGGGGCTCCTCTGGATGTGGGCGTGACTCTCGTGCTTCCTCTCCACTGGAGACGGGTATGTCGGGGAATTTCTTGAGTTGCAGCAAGGGTGTGAAGGACCCTTTGGAAGTTCCAGAGGTTAGGTGTGATTAGCCTCGAGACGCCTCAGCAGAAATGGGTCTCATGTCGACTGGAGGGGAGAACCTCCTGGATTTTCTCGAGTTGCGGCAGGTGCCCTCGACTTACGACGGGGACCTCAGGGACCCGCTCTTGTGGCCTCAGGAAAGGCAGTCCCCATGCGAGTTGCTCGGGGGCCTCTCGGTATTCCTCTATAGACGATGCCGGGGCCTAAGACCTTTTGTGGAGTCGGTGTCGGAAACGGAGGATTCCTCTCCAGTGCTGAAATGGATCTTGGGGTACTTCTGGAGTCTCCCCAGGGGAGTCAGTCCTCGTCTCAAGAGGGGGCATGCACGTGTGCTTTCCTCCCACTCTAGCAGCAGTGTCACACTTGCCTTCACGTGAATCAAGGGATCAGGGGCTTTCCCTCGAGGCTTTCCCACGAGGCTTTCCCACGAGGCTTTCCAACAGGGCTGTCCCACGTGCCTCCGTGGTGTGAGTCGATCCTCGGCTTGAAAGTCGAGGCAGTGCAGGGAAAACAGGTTTCCCTGTAATGGACTGAGTCATATGGGGGACTCTGGGAATGGTGGCATGACCCTGGAGTTCCTCTCGCCTTTCCTGTGGAGAGCGCCTCCTCTTGATATGCGACGGGAACGCCGGGAATTCTTTCCCGAACACGCAGGGAAAGGATCCTCCTCTCGAGCTAGGAGGCGGAAACGGGGCTCCTCTGGATGTGGGCGGGACTCTCGTGCTTCCTCTCGAGTGGAGCCGGGTATGTCGGGGAACTATTTGAGTTGCAGCAAGGGTGTGAAGGACCCTTTGGAAGTTCCAGATGTTAGATGTGATTAGCCTCGAGACGCCTCAGCACATAGGCGCCTCATCTCGCCTGCAGGGGATGACCTCCTGGATTTTCTCGAGTTGCGGCAGGTGCTCTCGACTTACGACGGGGACCTCAGAGTCGGCTCTGGTGGCCTCAGGAAAGGCCAGTCCGCATGCGAGTTGCTCCCGGGCCTCTCGGGATTCCACTCCCGTCGATGCTGGGTCCTAAGACCTTGTGTGGAGTCAGTGCCCGAACCTGAGGATTCCTCTCCATTGCCGACATGGATCTTGGGGTACTTCTGGAGTCTTCCCAGAGAAGTCAGTCCTCATCTCGAGTGGGGGCATGCACGGACGCTTTCCTCCCGAGCTGTAGCAGCAATGTCACAATTCCCTTCCCGTGGATCAAGGGATCAGGGGCTTTCCCTCGAGGCTTTCCCACGAGGCTTTCCCACAGGGCTGTCCCACGTGCCACCGTGGTGTGAGTCGATCCTCGGCTTGGAAGTCGAGGCAGTGCAGGGAAAACAGGTTTCCCTGGAATGGACTGAGACATCTGGTGGACTCTGGGAATGTGGCACGACCCTGGGGTTCCTCTCGCCTTTCCTGTGGGAGCGCCTCCTCTTGAGATGCGACGGAAACGCCGGAGATTCTTTCCCGACCACGCAGGGAAAGGATTCCTCCTCTCGAACTAGGGGGCGGAAACGGGGCTCCTCTGGATGTGGGCGGGACTCTCGTGCTTCCTCTCGAGTGGAGACGGGTATGTCGGGGAATTTCTTGAGTTGCAGCAAGGGTCTGAAGGACCCTTTGGAAGTTCGAGACGTTAGATGTGATTAGCCTCGAGACGCCTCAGCGGAAATGGGCCTCATCTCGCCTGGAGGGGAGAACCTCCTGGACTTTGTCGAGTTGCGGCAGGTGCTCTCGACTTACGAAGGGGACCTCAGGGACCCACTCTGGTGGCCTCAGGAAAGGCCAGTCCCCATGCGAGTTGCTCATGCGCCTCTCGGGATTCCTCTCCCGTCGATGCCGGGGCCTAAGATCTTGTGTGGAGTCGGTGCTGGAACCTGAGCATTCCTCTTCAGTGCTGACATGGATCTTGGGGTATTTCTGGAGTCTTCCCAGGGGAGTCAGTCCTCGCCTCGAGTGGGGTCATGCACGTGCCCTTTCCTCCGGAGCTGTAGCAGCAGTGTCCCGCTTCCCTTCGCGTGGATCAAGGGATCTGTGGCTTTCCCTCGAGGCTTTCCCAAGAGGCTTTCCCACGAGGCTTTCCCACAGGGCTGTCCCACGTGCACCGTGCTGTGAGTCGATCCTCGGCTTGAAAGTCGAGGCAGTGCAGGGGAAACAGGTTTCCCTGGAATGGACTGAGATATCTGGGGGACTCTGGAATGGTGGCACGACCCTGGAGTTCCTCTTGACTTTCCTGTGGAGAGCGCCTCCTCTTGAGATGCGACGGGAACGCCGGGAATTCTCTTTCCCGACCACGCAGGGAAAGGATCCCTCCTCTCGAGCTAGGAGACGGAAAACGGGGCTCCTCTGCATGTGGGCGTGACTCTCGTGCTTCCTCTCGAGTGGAGACGGGTATGTCGGGGAATTTCTTGAGTTGCAGCAAGGGTGTGAAGGACCCTTTGGAAGTTCCAGAGGTTAGGTGTGATTAGCCTCGAGACGCCTCAGCAGAAATGGGTCTCATGTCGACTGGAGGGGAGAACCTCCTGGATTTTCTCGAGTTGCGGCAGGTGCCCTCGACTTACGACGGGGACCTTCAGGGACCCGCTCTTGTGGCCTCAGGAAAGCAGATCCCCATGCGAGTTGCTCGGGGGCCTCTCCGGTATTCCTCTATAGACGATGCCGGGGCCTAAGACCTTTTGTGGAGTCGGTGTCGGAAAACGGAGGATTCCTCTCCAGTGCTGAAATGGATCTTGGGGTACTTCTGGAGTCTCCCCAGGGAAGTCAGTCCTCGTCTCAAGAGGGGGCTATGCACGTGTGCCTTTCCTCCCACTCTAGCAGCAGTGTCACACTTGCCTTCACGTGAATCAAGGGATCAGGGGCTTTCCCTCGAGGCTTTCCCACGAGGCTTTCCCACGAGGCTTTCCAACAGGGCTGTCCCACGTGCCTCCGTGGTGTGAGTCGATCCTCGCTTGAAAGTCGAGGCAGTGCAGGGAAAACAGGTTTCCCTGTAATGGACTGAGTCATATGGGGGACTCTGGAATGGTGGCATGACCCTGGAGTTCCTCTCGCCTTTCCTGTGGAGAGCGCCTCCTCTTGAGATGCGACGGGAACGCCAGGAATTCTTTCCCGACCACGCAGGGAAAGGATCCCTCCTCTCGAGCTAGGAGGCGGAAAACGGGGCTCCTCTGGATGTGCGGACTCTCCTGCTTCCTCTCGAGTGGAGACGGGTATGTCGGGGAACTTCTTGAGTTGCAGAAAGCGTGTGAAGGACCCTTGGAAAGTTCCAGAGGTTAGGTGTGATTAGCCTCGATAGGCCTCAGCGGAAACGGGCCTCATCTCGCCTGGAGGGGAGAACCTCCTGGATTTTCTCGAGTTTCAGCAGGTGCTTACGACTTTCGACGGGGACCTCAGGGACCCGCTCTGTGGCCTCAGGAAAGGCCAGTCCCCATGCGAGTTGCTCGGGGGCCTCTCGGGATTCCTCTCCCTTCGATGCCGGGCCTAAGACCTTGTGTGCAGTCGGTGCCAGAACCTGAGGATTCCTCTGCAGTGATGACATGGATCTTGGGGTACTTCTGGAGTCTCCCCAGGGGAGTCAGTCCTCGTCTTGAGTGACGGCATGCACGTGCGCTTTTCCACCCGAGCTGTAGCAGCAGTATCACGCTTCCCGTAGCGTGGATCAAGGGATCTGTGTCTTTCCATCTAGGCTTTCCCACGAAGCTTTCCCACGAGGCTTTCCCACAGTGCTGTCCCACGTGCCACCTTGGTGTGAGTCGATCCTCGGCTTGAAAGTCGAGGCAGTGCTGGGAAAACAGATTTCCCTTTAATGGACTGAGACATCAGTGGAACTCTGGCAATGGTGGCACGACCCTGGAGTTCCTCTCGCCTTTCCTGTGGAGAGCGCCTCGTCTTGGATGCGACGGAATGCCGGAAATTCTTTTCCGACCTCGCAGGGACAGGATCCCTCCTCTCGAGCTATGAGGCGTAAACGGGGCACCTCTGGATATGGCCGGACTCTAGTGCTTCCTCTCGAGTGGAGACGGGTATGTCGGGGAAATTCGTGAGGTGCAGCAAGGGTGTGAAGGACCCTTTGGAATTTCCAGTTGATAGGTGTGATTTGCCTCGAGATGCCTGAGCGGAAATGGGCCTCACCTCGCCTGGAGGGGAAAACCTCCTGGATTTTCTCGAGTTGCGGCATGTGCTCTCGAATTACGACGGGGACCTCAGGGACACGCTCTGTGACCTCAGAAATGCTAGTCCCCTTGCGAGTTGCTCCGGGGCTCTCGGGATTCCTCTCCCGTCCTTGCCGGGGCCTAATACCTTGTGCGGAGTTGGTGCCGAGTTCGGTAACATGCGGATTCTCTCCGTATTGACATGGATTTGGGATTTGGAGTCTGCCCCAAGGATCAGTCCTCGTCTCGAGTGCGGGCCTGCACGTGTGCTTTCACTCCGAGCTGTAGAGCAGTTGCTTCTTTCCTCGTGGATCAAGGATGTCAGGGTTTTCTCCTCGAGGCTTTCCACGAGCTTTCCCACGTGCTTTCCACAGGATGTCACTGCCAAGTGTGTTTTCCCCCTATCTCGTTTAAAAATTCTGGC
>NW_017199069.1:0-7462 GCF_001704415.2 Capra hircus | reverse complement strand
GGAGCCCGTTCCGCCTCATAGCTCGAGAGCAGGGATATTTACCTGCGTGGTTCGGAAAGAAAATCCCGGCGTTCCCGTCGCATCTCAAGAGGAGGTGCTCTCCAGAGGAAAGGCGAGAGGAACTCCAGGGTCGTGCCACATTCCAGAGTCCCCAGATGTCTCATTCCATTCCAGGGAAACCTGTTTTCCCTGCATGCCTCGACTTTCAAAGCCGAGATCGACTCACATCACGGTGGCACGTGGGACAGCCCTGTGGGAAAGCCTCGTGGAAAGCCTCGAGGGAAAGCCGCAGATCTTGATCCACGCGAAGGGAAGCGTGACACTGCTGCTACAGCTCGGGAGTAATGCGCACGTGCATGCCCCACTCGAGACGAGGACTGCCTCCCCTGGGGAGACTCCAGAAGTAGCCCAAGATCCATGTCAGCACTGGAGAGGAATCCTCACGTTCCGGCACCGACTCCAAGCAAGGTCTTAGGCTCCGGCATCGACGGGAGAGTAATCCCGAGAGGCCCCAGAGCAACTCGCATGGGACTGGCCTTTCTTGAGGCCACCAGAGCGGGTCCCTGAGGTCCCTGTCGTAAGTCGAGAGCACCTGCCGCAACTCGAGAAAATGCAGGAGGTTCTACCCTAGAGGCAAGATGAGGCCCATTTCCGCTGAGGCATCTGGAGGCTAATCACATCTAAACATCTGGAACTTCCAAAGGGCCTTCACACCCTTGCTGCAACTCATGAAGTTCCCCGACATTCCCGTCTCCACTCGAGGAAGCACGAGAGTCCTGCCCACATCCAGAGGAGACCCGTTTCCGCCTCCTAGCTCCAGAGGAGGGATCCTTTCCCTGCGTGGTTGGGAAAGAATTCCCGCGTTCCCGTCTCATCTCAATAGGAGGCGCTCTCCACAGGAAAGGCGAGAGGAACTCCAGGGTCGTGCCACCATTCCCAGAGTCCCCAGATATCTCAGTCCATTCCAGGGAAACCTGTTTTCCCTGCACTGCCTCGACTTTCAAGCCGAGGATCCACTCACACCACGGTGGCACGTGGGACAGCCCTGTGGGAAAGCCTCGTGGGAAAGCCACAGATCCCTTGATCCACGCGAAGGGAAGCGTGACACTGCTGCTACAGCTCGGGAGGAAAGCGCTCGTGCATGCCCAATTCGAGACGAGGACTGACTCCCCTGGGGAGACTCCAGAAGTAGCCCAAGATCTATGTCAGCACTGGAGAGGAATCCTCACGTTCCAGCACCGACTCCAAGCAAGGTCTTAGGTGCTGGCATCTACGGGAGAGGAATCCCGAGAGGCACTCGAGCAACTCGCATGGGGTCGGCCTTTCCTGAGGCCGCCAGAGAGGGTCCCTGAGGTCCCCATCGTAACTTGAGAGCACCTGCCACAACTCGAGAAAATCCAGGAAGTTCTCGCTCCAGGCGAGATGAGGCCCGTTTCCGTTGAAGCGTCTCGAGGCTAATCACATCTAACCTCTGGAACTTCGAAAGGGTCCTTCACACCCTTGCTGCAACTCAAGAAGTTCCCCCGACATACCCGTCTCCACTCGAGAGGAAGCACGAGAGTCCCGCCCATATCCAGAGGAGCCCCGTTTCCCCTCCTAGCTCGAGTGAGGGATCCTTTCCCTGCGTGGTGGGGAAAGAATTCCCTGCATTACCGTCGCATCTCAAGAAGAGGCGCTCTCCACAGGAAAGGCGAGAGGAACTCCAGGGTCGTGCCACCATTCCCAGAGTCCCCAGATGTCTCAGTCCATTCCAGGGAAATCTGTTTTCCCTCCACTGCCTCGACTTTCAAGCCGAGGATCGACTCACACCACGGTGGCACGTTGGATAGTCCTGTGGGAAAGCCTCGTGGGAAAGGAGGGAAAGCCACAGGTCCCTTGATCCACGCGAGGGGAAGAGTGACACTGCAGCTACAGCTCGGAAAGAAAGGCACGTGCATGCCCCACTCGAGACGAGGACTGACTCCCCTGGGGAGACTCCAGAAGTACCCCAAGATCCATGTCAGCACTGGAGAGGAATACTCAGGTTCCGGCACCGTCTCCACACAAGGTCTTAGGCCCCAGCATCTACGGAGAGGAATCCCGAGAGGCCCCCGAGCAACTTGCATGGGACTGGCCTTTCCTGAGGCCACCAGAGCGGGTTCTGACGTCCCTGTCGTAAGACGAGAGCAACCTGCCGCAACTCGAGAAAATCCAGGAGGTTCTCCCTCCAGGCGAGATGAGGCCCATTTCTGCTGAGGCGTCTGGAGGCTAATCACATCTACCTCTGGAACTTCCAAAGGTCCTTCACACCCTTGCTGCAACTCAAGAAGTTCCCCGACCATACCCGTTCCACTCGAGAGGAAGCACGAGAGTCCCGCCCACATCCAGAGGAGCCCCGTTTCCGCCTCCTAGCTCGAGAGGAGGGTCCTTTCCCTGGCGTGTTCGGGAAAGAATTCCCGGCATTCCCGCTCGCAAGTCAAGAGGAGGCGCTGTCCACAGGAAAGGCGAGAGGAACTCCAGGGTCGTGCCACATTCGCAGAGTCCCCCAGATTTCTCAGTCCATTCCAGGGAAATCCTGTTTTCCCTGCACTGCCTCGACTTTCAAGCCGAGGATCGACTCACACCACGGTGGCACGTGGGACAGTCCTGTGGGAAAGCCTCCTGGGAAAGCCTCGTGGGAAAGCCTCGAGGGAAAGCCCCTGATGCCTTGATCCACGCAAAGGGAAGCCTGACACTGCTGCTAACAGCTCGGGAGGAAAGAGCACGTGCATGCCCCCACTCGAGACGAGGACTGGACTCTCCTGGGGAGACTCCAGAAGTACCCCAAGATCCATGTCAGCACTGGAGAGGAATCCACAGGTTTCGGCACCGACTCCACTCAAGGTCTTAGGCCCCGGCATCGAGGGGAGAGGAATCCCGAGAGGCCCCCGAGCAACTCGCATGGTAACTGGCCTTTCCTGAGGCCACCAGAGCGGGTCCCCTGAGGTCCCCGTCGTAAGTCGAGAGCACCTGCCGCAACTCGAGAAAATCCAGGAGGTTCTCCCCTCCAGGCGAGATGAGGACCATTTCCACTGAGGCTTTTCGAGGCTAATCACAGCTAACCTCTGGAACTTCCAAAGGGTCCTTCACACCTTGGCTGCAACTCAAGAAGTTCCCCGACTTACCCGGCTCCACTAGAAAGGAAGCACGAGAGTCCCGCCCACATCCAGAGGAGACCCGTTTCTGCCTCCTAGCTCGAGAGGAGGGATCCTTTCCCTGCGTGGTCGGGAAAGAATTCCCGGCGTTCCGTCGCATCTCAAGAGGAGGCGCTCTCCACAGGAAAGGCGAGAGGAACTCCAGGGTCGTGCCACCATTCCCAGAGTCCCCCAGATGCTCAGTCCATAACAGGGAAACCTGTTTCCCAGCACTGCCTCGACTTTCAAGCCAAGGACGACTCACAACACGGTGGCACGTGAGACAGCCCAGTGGGTAAACGTCGTGGGAAAGCCTCGTGGCAAAGCCTCGTGAGAAAGCCTCCACGGAAAGCCACAGATTCCTGGATCCACGCGAAGGGAAGGGTGACACTGATGCTACAGCTCTGGAGGAAATTGCACGTGCATGCATCCACTAGAGACGAGGACTGACTCACCTGGGAGACTCCAGAAGTACCCCAAGGTCCATGTAAGCACTGGAGAGGTTTTCTCAGGTTCCGGCACCGACTCCACACAAGGTATAAGGCGCCGGCATCCACGGGAGAGGAATCCCGAGAGGCCCCCGAGCAACTCGCATGGTGACTGGCCTTTCCTGAGGCCACCAGAGCGGGTCCCTGAGGACCCCGTCTTAAGTCCACAGCACCTGCCGCAACTCGAGAAAATTCAGGAGGTTCTCCCCTTCAGGCGACATGAGGCCCATTTGTGCTGAGGCGTCTCGAGACTAATCACACCTAACCTCTGGAACTTCCAAAGCGTCTTTCACACCCTTGCTGCAACTCATGAAGTTCCTCGATATACCCGTTTCCCCTCGAGAGGAAGCACGAGAGTCCCGCCCACATCCAGAGGAGCCCCGTTTCCGCCTCATAGTTCCAGAGGAGGGATCCTTTCCATACGTGGTCGGGTAAGTATTCCTGGCGTTCCCGTCGCATCTCAAGAGGAGGCGCTCTCCACAGGAAAGGCGAGAGGAACTCCAGGGTCGTGCCACCATTCCCAGAGTCCCCCAGATGCTCAGTCCAAGCCAGGGAAACCAGTTTTCCCTGCACTGCCTCGACTTTCAAGCCGAGGATCGACTCATACAACGGTGGCACGTGAGACAGCCCTGTGGGAAAGCCTCGTGGGAAAGCCTCATGGGAAAGCCTCGAGGTAAACCCCTGAACCCTTGATCCACAAGAAGGGAAGCGTGACACTCCTGCTACAGCTCGGGAGCGCACTTGCATGCCCCCACTCGAGACGAGGACTGACTCCCCTGGGAGACTCCAGAAGTACCCCAAGATCCATGTCTGCACTGCACAGGAATCCTCAGGTTCCAGCACCGACTCCACACAAGATCTTAGGCCCCGGCATCGAGGGAAGAGGAATCCCGAGAGGCCCCCGAGCAACTCCCATGGGGACTGGCCTTTCATGAGGCCACCAGCGCGGGTCCATCAGGTCCCCTTCGTAAGTCGAGAGCACCTGCCGCAACTTGAGAAAATTCAGGAGGTTCTCCCCTCCAGGTGAGATGAGGCCCATTTCCGCTGAGGCGTCTCGAGGCTAATCACACCTAAGCTCTGGAACTTCCAAAGGGTCCTTCACACCCTTGCTGCAACTCAAGAAGTTCCCCAACATACCCGTCTCCACTCGAGAGGAAGCACGAGAGTCCCGCCCACATCCAGAGGAGCCCCGTTTCCGCCTCCTAGCTCCAGAGGTGGGATCCTTTCGCTGCGTGGTCGGGAAAGAATTCCCGGCGTTCCCGTCGCATCTCAAGAGGAGGCACTCTCCACAGGAAAGGCGAGAGTAACTCCAGGGTCATGCTACCATTCCCAGAGTCCCCCAGATGTCTCATTCCATTCCAGGGAAACCTGTTTTCCCTGCACTGCCTCGACTTTCAAGCCGAGGATCGACTCACATCACGGTGGCACGTGGGACAGCCCTGTGGGAAAGCCTCGTGGGAAAGCCTCGAGGGAAAGCCGCAGATCCCTTGATCCACGCGAAGGGAAGCGTGACACTGCTGCTACAGCTCGGGAGTAATGCGCACGTGCATGCCCCCACTCGAGACGAGGACTGCCTCCCCTGGGGAGACTCCAGAAGTAGCCCAAGATCCATGTCAGCACTGGAGAGGAATCCTCACGTTCCGGCACCGACTCCAAGCAAGGTCTTAGGCTCCGGCATCGACGGGAGAGTAATCCCGAGAGGCCCCAGAGCAACTCGCATGGTGACTGGCCTTTCTTGAGGCCACCAGAGCGGGTCCCTGAGGTCCCTGTCGTAAGTCGAGAGCACCTGCCGCAACTCGAGAAAATGCAGGAGGTTCTACCCTAGAGGCAAGATGAGGCCCATTTCCGCTGAGGCATCTGGAGGCTAATCACATCTAACATCTGGAACTTCCAAAGGGGCCTTCACACCCTTGCTGCAACTCATGAAGTTCCCCGACATTCCCGTCTCCACTCGAGGAAGCACGAGAGTCCTGCCCACATCCAGAGGAGACCCGTTTCCGCCTCCTAGCTCCAGAGGAGGGGATCCTTTCCCTGCGTGGTTGGGAAAGAATTCCCCGCGTTCCCGTCTCATCTCAATAGGAGGCGCTCTCCACAGGAAAGGCGAGAGGAACTCCAGGGTCATGCCACCATTCCCAGAGTCCCCCAGATATCTCAGTCCATTCCAGGGAAACCTGTTTTCCCTGCACTGCCTCGACTTTCAAGCCGAGGATCCACTCACACCACGGTGGCACGTGGGACAGCCCTGTGGGAAAGCCTCGTGGGAAAGCCACAGATCCCTTGATCCACGCGAAGGGAAGCGTGACACTGCTGCTACTAGCTCGGGAGGAAAGCGCACGTGCATGCCCCCACTCGAGACGAGGACTGACTCCCCTGGGGAGACTCCAGAAGTAGCCCAAGATCAATGTCAGCACTGGAGAGGAATCCTCACGTTCCAGCACCGACTCCAAGCAAGGTCTTAGGCGCTGGCATCTACGGGAGAGGAATCCCGAGAGGCCACTCGAGCAACTCGCATGGGGTCGGCCTTTCCTGAGGCCGCCAGAGAGGGTCCCTGAGGTCCCCGTCGTAACTTGAGAGCACCTGCCACAACTCGAGAAAATCCAGGAAGTTCTCCCCTCCAGGCGAGATGAGGCCCGTTTCCGTTGAAGCGTCTCGAGGCTAATCACATCTAACCTCTGGAACTTCGAAAGGGTCCTTCACACCCTTGCTGCAACTCAAGAAGTTCCCCACATACCCGTCTCCACTCGAGAGGAAGCCAAGAGAGTCCCGCCACATATCCAGAGGAGCCCCGTTTCCGCCCTCCTAGCTCGAGTGGAGGGATCCTTTCCCTGCGTGGTGGGGAAAGAATTCCCTGCATTACCGTCGCATCTCAAGAAGAGGCGCTCTCCACAGGAAAGGCGAGAGGAACTCCAGGGTCGTGCCACCATTCCCAGAGTCCCCCAGATGTCTCAGTCCATTCCAGGGAAACTCTGTTTTCCCTGCCACTGCCTCGACTTTCAAGCCGAGGATCGACTCACACCACGGTGGCACGTTGGGAAGTCCTGTGGGAAAGCCTCCGTGGGAAAGCCTCGAGGGAAAGCCACAGGTCCCTTGATCCACGCGAGGGGAAGAGTGACACTGCAGCTACAGCTCGGAAAGAAAGGCACGTGCATGCCCCACTCGAGACGAGGACTGACTCCCCTGGGGAGACTCCCAGAAGTACCCCAAGATCCATGTCAGCACTGGAGAGGAATACTCAGGTTCCGGCACCGTCTCCACACAAGGTCTTAGGCCCCAGCATCTACGGAGAGGAATCCGAGAGGCCCCGAGCAACTTGCATGGGGACTGGCCTTTCCTGAGGCCACCAGAGCGGGTTCTGACGTCCCTGTCGTAAGACGAGAGCACCTGCCGCAACTCGAGAAAATCCAGGAGGTTCTCCCCTCCAGGCGAGATGAGGCCCATTTCTGCTGAGGCGTCTGGAGGCTAATCACATCTACCTCTGGAACTTCCAAAGGGTCCTTCACACCCTTGCTGCAACTCAAGAAGTTCCCCGACATACCCGTCTCCACTCGAGAGGAAGCACGAGAGTCCCGCCCACATCCAGAGGAGCCCCGTTTCCGCCTCCTAGCTCCCAGAGGAGGGATCCTTTCCCGGCGTATTCGGGAAAAAGAATTCCCGGCATTCCCGTCGCAAGTCAAGAGAGGCGCTCTCCACAGGAAAGGCGAGAGGAACTCCAGGGTCGTGCCACATTCGCAGAGTCCCCCAGATTTCTCAGTCATTCCAGGGAAACCTGTTTTCCCTGCACTGCCTCGACTTTCAAAGCCGAGGATCAACTCACACCACGGT
>NW_017199068.1:0-7463 GCF_001704415.2 Capra hircus | reverse complement strand
CCCTTTTTTCCCTCCTACTAAAGGATTTTTCCTCGAAGCTCCAACTATATCTAAAATAAAGGATATGAAATTTGGCAGCAAGCATTGACCCAAAAAATGAAACCATTAATCAGTCCTATTCTAAAGATTTTGACTCCTCGGAAGCTCCTACATTCCTAGGATGTTTTAAGCTTTCTGTGCCTCCTGCGGTCAGGAGGCCTCAAACAATCACATGCGCAGCTGCACGAGTCGTGCAGGCAGGCTAGAAAGCCATCGGAGGGGTTTTTGGATTGAAACACTCTTTCAAATGCAGAAGACTAAAGCCCTGAATTGACTTTTTCCAGAAAATGTCAGAAGAGTGGAAAAGCAGAGCACAAAAGCCGGCAGATTTTTGTTGGGGTACGTGCTTAGGAATTTGCAGAGGGGTCCCTGAAGTCTGAGCACGCCTTGTGTATGTCAGCTTCCTTCCTCATGACCTTGTACGGGCGGGATTCCTCACACTGGCTCCCAGCAGGTGCCGGAACCTGAGGATTCCTCTCCAGTGCTGACATGGATCTTGGGGTACGTCTGGAGTCTCCCCAGGGGAGTCAGTCCTCGTCTCGAGTGGGGGCATGTACATGCGCTTTCCTCCCCAGCTGTAGCAGCAGTGTCACGCTTCCCTTCGCGTGGAACAAGGGGTCTGGGCTTTCCCTCGAGGCTTTCCCACGAGGCTTTCCCACAGGGCTGTCCCACGTGCCACCGTGGTGTGAGTCGATCCTCGGCTTGAAGTCGAGGCAGTGCAGGGAAAACAGGTTTCCCTGGAATGGACTGAGACATCTGGGGACTCTGGGAATGGTGGCACGACCCTGGAGTTCCTCTCGCCTTTCCTGTGGAGAGCGCCTCCTCTTGAGATGCGACGGGAACGCCGGGAATTCTTTCCCGACCACGCAGGGAAAGGATCCCTCCTCTCGAGCTAAGGCGGAAACGGGGCTCCTCTGATGTGGGCGGGACTCTCGTGCTTCCTCTCGAGTGGAGACGGGTATGTCGGGGAACTTCTTGAGTTGCAGCAAGGGTGTGAAGGACCCTGGGAAGTTCCAGAGTTTAGGTGTGATTAGCCTCGAGAGCCTCAGCGGAAATGGGCCTCATCTCGCCTGGAGGGGAGAACCTCCTGGATTTTCTCGAGTTGCGGCCGGTGCTCTCGACTTACGACGGGGACCTCAGGGACCCGCTCTGGTGGCCTCAGGAAAGGCCAGTCCCCATGCGAGTTGCTCGGGGGCCTCTCGGGATTCCTCTCCCGTCGATTCGGGCCTAAGACCTTGTGTGGAGTTGAGGATTCCTCTCCAGTGCTGACATGGATCTTGGGGTACTTCTGGAGTCTCCCCAGGGGAGTCAGTCCTGTCTCGAGTGGGGGCATGCACGTGCTTTCCTCCCGAGCTGTAGCAGCAGTGTCACGCTTCCCTTCGATCAAGGGATGGCTTTCCCTCGAGGCTTTCCCACGAGGCTTTCCAACGGCCGTCCACGTGCCACCGTGGTGTGAGTCGATCCTCGGCTTGAAAGTCGAGGCAGTGCAGGGAAAACAGGTTTCCCTGGAATGGACTGACACATCTGGGGACTCTGGGAATGGTGGCACGACCCTGGAGTTCCTCTCGCCTTTCCTGTGGAGAGCGCCTCCAGAGATGCGACGGGAACGCGGGAATTCTTTCCCGACCACGCAGGGAAAGGATCCCTCCTCTCGAGCTAGGAGGCGGAAGCGCTCCTCTGGATGTGGGCGGGACTCTCGTGCTTCCTCTCTAGTGGAGTCGGGTATGAACTTCTTGAGTTGCAGCATGGGTGTGAAGGACCCTTTGGAAGTTCCAGAGGTAGGTGTGATTAGCCTCGAGACGCCTCACCTCTCTCTCGCCTGGAGTCCTGGATTTTCTCGAGTTGCGGCAGGTGCTCTCGACTTACGGGTCAGGGACCCTCTCTGGTGGCCTCAGGAAAGGCCAGTCCCCATGCGAGTCATGCCTAAGACCTTGTGTGGAGTCCCGGAACCTGAGGATTCCTCTCCAGTGCTGACATGGATCTTGGGGTACTAGTCTCCCCAGGGGAGTCAGTTAGTGGGGGCATGCACTGAAGCTAGCAGCTGTCACGCTTCCCTTCGAGTGGATCAAGGATCTGTGGCTTTCCCTCGAGGCTTTCCCACGAGGCTTTCCCACAGGGCTGTCCCACGTGCACCGTGGTGTGAGTCGATCCTCGGCTTGAAAGTCGAGGCAGTGCAGGGAAAACAGGTTTCCCTGGAATGGACTGAGACATCTGGGGGACTCTGGGAATGTTGGAGTTCCTCTCGCCTTTCCTGTGGAGAGTGCCTGAGATGCGGGGAACGCCGGGAATCCCGACTTCCTCTCGAGCTAGGAGGCGGATACGGGGCTCCTCTGGATGTGGGCGGGACTCTCGTGGTGGAATGTCGCGGAACTTCTTGAGTGCAAGGGTGTGAAGGACCCTTTGGAAGTTCCAGAGAGGTGTGAAGGCGCCTCAGCGGAAATGGGCCTCATCTCGCTCCCTCCTGGATTTTCTCGAGTTGCGACTTACGACGGGGACCTCAGGGACCCGCTGTGGTGGCCTCAGGAAAGGCAGTCCCCATGCGAGTTGCTCGGGGCCTCTCGGGATTCGTCTCCCGTCGATGTCAGGGCCTCAGACCTTGTGTGGAGTCGGTGCCGGTATCTGAGGATTCCTCTCCAGTGCTGACATGGATCTTGGGGTACTTCTGGAGTCTCCCCAGGGGAGTCAGTCCTGGTCTCGAGTGGGGGCATGCACGTGGGGTTTCCTCCCGAGCTGTAGCAGCAGTGTCACGCTTCCCTTCGCCTGGATCATGGGATCTGTGGCTTTCCCTCGAGGTTTTCTCAGGATACTTTCCCACGAGGCTTTCCCACAGGGCTGTCCCACATGCCACCGTGGTGTGAGTCGATCCTCAGCTTGAAAGTCGAGGCAGTGCAGGGAAAACAGGTTTCCCTGGAATGGAATGAGACATCTGGAGGAGTGTGGGAACGGTGGCACGAACCTGGAGTTCCTCTCCCGTTTCAAGTTGAGAGCGCCTCCTCTTGAGATGCGACGGGAACTCCGGGAATACTTTCCCGACCACGCAGGGAAAGGATCCCTCCTCTAGAGCTATGAGGAAGAAACGGGGCTCTCTGTATGTGGGCGGGACTCTCGTCCTTCTTCTCGAGTAGAGTCGGGTATGACGGGGAACTTCTTGAGTTGCAGCAAGGGTGTGAAGGACCCTTGGGAAGTTCCAGAGGTTAGGTGTGATTAGCGGTCGAGACGCCTCAGGGAAAAGGGCCTCATCTCGCCTGGAGGGGAGAACTCCTGGATTTTCAAGAGTTGTGGCCGGTGCTCTCGACTTACCATGGGGACTTCAGGGACCCGCTCTGGTGGCCTCTGGAAAGGCCAGTCCCCATGGCCAGTTGCTCGGGGGCCTCTCGGGATTCTTCTCCCGCGATGCCGGGGCCTAAGACCTTGTGTGCGAGTCGGTGCCGGAACCTGAGGATTCCTCTCCTGTGCTGACATGGATCTTGGGGTACTGCTGGAGTCTTCCCAGGTGAGTCACTTCTCGTCTCGAGTGGGGGCATGCACGTGCGCTTTCCTCCCGAGCTGTAGCATCATTGTCACGCTTCCCATCGCGTGGATCAAGGATCACTGGGTTTCCCAGGAGGCTTTCCCATGAGGCTTTCCCACGAGGCTTTCCACAGGGCTGTCCCACGTGCCACTGTGGTGTGAGTTGATCCTCGGCTTGAAAGTCGAGGCAGTGCAGGGAAAACAGGTTTCCCTGGAATGTACTGAGACATCTGGGGGACTCAGGAACGATGGGACGACCCTGGAGTTCCTCTCGCCTTCATGTAGAGAGCATCTTCTTTGAGACAGAACAGGAACACCGGGAATTCTTTCCTGACCACGCAGGCAAACGATCCCTCTTCTAGAGCTATGAGCGGAAACGGGTCACCTCTGAAAGTGGTCGGGACTCTTGTGCTTCCTCTCGAGTGGAGACAGGTGTGTCGGGGAACTTCTTAAGTTGCAGCAAAGGTGTGAAGTAACCTTTGGAAGTTTTAGAAGTTAGGTGTGATTAGACTCGAGACGCCTCAGCGGAAATGGGCCTCATTTCGCATGAATGGGAGAACCCCTGGATTTTCTCGAGTAGCGGCAGGTGCTCTAGACTTACGACTGGACCTCAGGGACCCGCTCTGGTGGCCTCAGGAAAGGCCAGTCCCATGCAGTTGCTCTAGAGCCTCTCGGATTCCTCTCCATTTGAAGCCCCGGCCGAAGACCTTGTGTGAAGTCTGTGATGGAATCTGAGGATTCCTCTCCAGTGATGACTTGGGTCTTGGGGTACTTCTGGAGTCTCCACAGTGGAGTCAGTCCTCGTCTCGAGTTGGGGCATGCACATGTGGTTTCCTCCGATCTGTAGCAGCAGTGTCACGATTCCCTTCCCGTGGATCAAGGGATCAGGGGCTTTCCCTCGAGGCTTTCCTACGAGGCTTTCCACAGGGCTGTCCCTCGTGCCACGGTGGTGTGAGTTGATCCTCGGCTTGAAAGTCGATGCAGTTCAGGGAAAACAGTTTTCCCTGGAATGGACTGAGACATTCAGGGGACTCTGGAATGGTGGCACGACCCTGGAGTTCCTCTCGCTTTTCCTGTGGAGAGCGCCTCCTCTTGAGATACAACGGAACGCAGGGAATTCTTTCCCGACCACGCAGGGAAAGGATCCCTCCTCTCGAGCTAGGAGGCGTAAACGGGGCTCCTCTGGATGTGGGCGGACTCTCGTGCTTCCTCTCGAGTGGAGACGGGTATGTCGGAGAACTTCTTGAGTTGCAGCAAGGTGTGAAGGACCCTTTGGAAGTTCAGATGTTAGATGTGATTAGCCTCGAGACGCCTCAGCGAAAATGGGCCTCATCTCGCCTGCAGGGGAGAACCTCCTAGATGTTCTCGAGTTGCGGCAGGTGCTCTCGACTTATGACGGGCCCTCAGGACCCCGCTCTGGTGGCCTCAGGAAAGGCCAGTCCCCTTGCGAGTTACTCAGGGCACTCTCGGGTTCCTCAACCGTCGATGCCAGGGCCTAAGACCTTGTGTGGTGTCGGTGCTGGAACCTGAGGATTCCTTTGCAGTGCTGACAAGGATCTTGGGGTACTTCTTCAGTCTCCCCACGGGAGTCAGTCCTCATCTCGAGTGGGGGCATGCACGTGCGCTTTCCTCCCGAGCTGTAGCAGCAGTGTCACGCTTCCCTTCGCGTGGATCAAGGTATCTGCGGCTTTCCTCGAGGCTTTCCCACGAGTCTTTTCCACGAGGCTTTCCCACGAGACTTTCCCAAAGGACTGTCCCACTGCCACCGTGTTGTGTGTCGATCCTAGGCTAGAAAGTTGAGGCAGTGCAGGAGAAACAGGTTTCCATGGAATGGACTGAGATATCTGGGGGCCTCTGGGAATGGGTGCACGAATCTGGAGTTCCTCTCGCCTTTCCTGTGAAGAGCGCCTCCTCTTGAGATGAGACGGGAACTCCGGGAATACTTGACCGACCACTCAGTGAAAGGATCCCTCCTCTCGAGCTAGGAGGCAGTAACGGGGCTCCTCTGGATGGGGGCGGGACTCTCGGGCTTCCTCTCGAGTGGAGACGGGATATGTGGGGGAGCTTCTTGAGTTGCAGCAAGGGCGTGAAGGACCCTTTGTAAGTTCCATAGGTTAGGTGTGATTAGCCTCGAGACGCCTCAGCGGTAATGGGCCTCATCTCGCCTGGAGGGTAGAACCTCCTGGATTTTCTCGAGTTGCAGCAGGTGCCCTCGACTTACGACAGGGACCTCAGGGACCCGCTCTGGTGCCTCAGGAAAGGCCAGGCCCCATGCGAGTTGCTCGGGGGCCTCTCGGGATTCCTCTCCCGTCTATGCCGGGGCCTAAGACTTTGTGTGGAATCGGTGCCAGAACCTGAGGATTCCTCTCCGGTGCTGACATGGATCTTGGGGTACTTCTGAGGTCGCCCGGGGGAGTCAGTCCTCGTCTCAAGGGGAGGCATGCACGTGGCTTTCCTCCCGAGCTGTAGCAGCAATGTCATGCTTTCCTTCACGTGGATCATGGGATCTGTGGCTTTCCCTCGAGGCTTCACACGAGGCTTTCCCAAGAAGCTTTCCCACAGGGCTGTCCCACGTGCCACCGTGGTGTGAGTCGATCCTCGGCTAGAAAGTCGAGGCAGTGCAGGGAAACAGGTTTCCCTGGAATGGACTGAGACATCTGGGGACTCTGCGAATGGTGGCACGACACTGGAGTTCCTCTCGCCTTTCCTGTGGAGGCGCCTCCTCTTGAATTGCGACGGGAACTCGGTGAATTCTTTCCAGAAAACGCACGAAAGGATCCCACCTCTGGAGCTATGAGGCAGAAATGGGGCTCCTCTGGATGTGGGTGGGACTCTCGTGCTTCCTCTCGAGTGCAGACGGGTTATGTCGGAGAACTTCTTGAGTTGCAGCAAGGGTGTGAAGACCCTTTGGAAGTTCCAGAGGTTAGGTGTGATTAGCCTTCAAGACGCCTCAGCGGAAATGGGCCTCATCTTGCCTGGAGGGGAGAACCTCCTGGATTTTCTCGAGTTGCGGCAGGTGCTCTCGACTTATGACGGGACCTCAGGGACCCGCTCTGGTGGACTCAGTAAAGGCCAGTCCACATGGCGCGTTGCTCAGGGCCTCTCGGGATTCCTCTCCCGTCGATGCCGGGCCTACGACCTTGTGTGAATTCGGTGCCGGAACTTGAGGATTCCTCTCCAGTGCTGACATGGATCTTGGGGTACTTCTGGAGTCTCCCCAGGGGAGTCAGTCGTAGTCTCGAGTGGGGGCATGCACGTGCGATTTCCTCCAGAGCTGTAGCAGCAGTGTCACGCTTCCTTCGCGTGGATCAAGGGATCTGTGGCTTTCCTAGAGACTTTCCCACGAGGCTTTCCCACGGGGCTTTCCCACGAGGCTTTCCCACAGGGCTGTCCACACGTGCCACCGTGGTGTGAGTCGATCCTCGGCTAGAAAGTCAAGGCAGTGCAGGGAAAACAGGTTTTCCTGGAATGGACTGAGACATCTGGGGGGACTCTGCGAATGGTGGCACGACCCTTGAGTTCCTCTCGCCTTTCCTGTGGAGAGCGCCTCATCTTGAGATGCGACGGGAACGCCGGGAATTCATTACCAACCACACAGGGAAAGGATCCCTCCTCTCGAGCTACGAGGCGGACACGGGCTCCTCTGGATGTGAGCGGAGCTCTTGTGCTTCCTCTCGAGTGGAGACGGGTATGTCATGGAAATTCTTGAGTTGCAGCAAGGGTGTGAAGGACCCTTTGGAAGTTCCAGAGATTAGGTGTGATTAGCCTCGAGACGCCTCAGCGAAATGGGCCTCATCTCGCCTGGAGGGCAGAACCTCCTGGATTTTCTCGAGTTGCGGCAGGTGCTCTCGACTTACGACAGGGACCTCAGGGACCCGCTCTGGTGGCCTCAGGAAAGGCCAGTCCCCATGCGA
>NW_017199067.1:0-7463 GCF_001704415.2 Capra hircus | reverse complement strand
ATTTCTCAAGTTGCGGCAGGTGCTCTCGAATTACTACGGGGACCTCAGGGACCCGCTCTGGTGGCTCAGGAAAGGCCAGTCCCCATGCGATTTACTCGGGTCCTCTCGGGATTCCTCTCCCATCGATGCCAGGGCCTAAGACCATGTGGAGTCGGTGTCGGAAACTGAGAATTCCTCTCCAGTTCTGACATGGATCTTGGGGTACTTCTGGAGTCTCCCCAGGGAGTCAGTCCTCGTCTCGAGTGGGGGCATGCACGTGCACTTTCCTCCGAACTGTAGCAGCAGTGTCACGCTTCCCTTCCGTGTATCCTAGGATCAGTGGCTTTCCCTCGAGGCTTAAGCGAGGCTTTCCCACGACGCTTTCCCAAGGTGATGTCCACGTGCCACCGTGGTGTCAGTCGATCCTCGTCTTGAAAGTTGAGTCAGTGCCGGAAAACAGGCTTCCGTGGAATGGACTGAGATATCTGGGGGATCTGGGAATGGTGGCACGACCCTGGAGTACCTCTCGCCTTTCCTGTGGAGAGCGCTCCCTCTTGAGATGTGACGGGAACGCCGGGAATTCTTTCCCGACCGCAGGGAATGGATCCCTCCTGTTGAGCTATGAGGCGGAAACGGGGCTCATCTGGATGTGGGCGGGGACACTCGTGCTTCCTCTCGAGTGGAAACGGGTATGTCGGGGAACTTCTTGAGTTGCAGAAAGAGTGTGAAGGACGCTTTGTAACTTCCAGAGGTTAGGTGTGATTAGCCTCGAGACGTCTCAGCAGAAATGGTCCTCATCTCGCCTGAAAGGGAGAACCTCCTGGATTTATTCATACTTGCCAGGTGCTCTCTACGACGGGGCCCTCAGGGACCTCTGGTGGCCTCAGGAAAGGCCAGTCCCCATGCAAGTTGCACGGGACCTCTCGGGATTCCTCTCCGTCGGTGCCGGGGCCTAAGAACTTGTGTGGAGTCGGTGCCGGAACCTGAGGTTTCCTCTCCAGTGCTGACACATGGATTTTGGAGTACTTCTGGAGTCTCCCCAGGGGAGTCAGTCCTTGTCTCGAGTGGGAGCATGCACGTGCGCTTTCCTCCCGAGCTGCAGCAGCAGTGTCATGGTTCCCTTCGCGTGGATCAAGGGATCTGTGCTTTCCCTCGAGGCTTTCCCAAAGGGCTGTCCCACGTGCCACCGTGGTGTGAGTCGATCCTCGTCCTGAAAGTCGAGGCAGTGTAGGGAAAAAAGTTTCCCTGGAATGGACTGAGACATCTGGGGGACTCTGGAATGGTTGCACGACCCTGGAGTTCCGCTCGCCTTTCCTGTGGAGAGCGCCTCCTCTTGAGATGCGACGGGAACGCCGGGAATTCTTTCCAGACCATGCAGGGAAAGGATCCTCCTCTCGAGCTAGGAGGCGGAAACGGGGTTCCTCTAGATGTGGGCGGGACTCTCGTGCTTCCTCTCGAGTGGAGACGGGTATGTCAGCGAACTTCTTGAGTTGCAGCAAGGGTGTGAAGGACCCTTTGGAAGTTCCAGAGGTTTGGTGTGATTAGCCTCGAGACGCCTCAGCGGAAATGGGCCTCATCTCGCCTGGAAGGGAGAACTCCTGGATTTTCTCGAGTTGCGGCAGGTGCTCTTGACTAACGACGGGGACATCAGGAACCCGCTCTGGTGGCCTCAGGAAAGGCAGGTCCCATACGAGTTGCTCGGGGGCCTCTCGGGATTCCTCTCCCCTGATGCCGGGGCCTAAGCCCTTGCGTGGAGTCGGTGCCGGAACCTGAGGATTCCTCTCCAGGGCTGACATGGACCTTGGGGTACTTCTGGAGTCTCCCCAGGGGAGCCAGTCCTCGTCTCGAGTGTGGGCATGCAAGTGCGCTTTCCTCCCGAGCTTTAGCAGCAGTGTCACGCTTCCCTTCGCTTGGATCAAGGGATCTGTGGCTTTCCCTCGAGGGTTTCCCATGAGGCTTTCCCACGAGGCTTTCCCACAGGGTTTTCCCCCGTGCCACCATGGTGTGAGTTGATCCTCGGCTTGAAAGTCGAGGCAGTGCAGGGAAAACAGGTTTCCCTGGAATAGACTGAGACATCTGGGGGACTCTGGGAATGGTGGCATGACCCTGGAGTTCCTCTCGGCTTTCCTGTAGAGAGGGCCTCCTCTTGAGATGCGACGCAACCGCCGGGAATTCTTTCACGACGACGCAGGAAAAGGATCCCTCTTCTCGAGCTTGGAGTGGAAACTGGGCTCCTCTGGTTGGGCGGGACTCTCGTGCTTCCTCTTGAGTGGAGACGGGTATGTCGGGGAACTTCTTGAGTTGCAGCAAGGGTGTGAAGGACCCTTTGGAAGTTCCAGAGGTTAGGTGTGATTAGCCTGGGGACGCCTCAGAGGAAATGGTCCTCATCTCCCCTGGAGGGGAGAACCTCCTGCATTTTCTTGAGTTGCTGCAGGTGTTCTCGCGTTACGACGGGGACCTCAGGGACCCGCTCTGGTGGCCTCAGGAAAGGCCAGTCCCCATGCGAGTTGCTCGGGGAGACTCACGGGATTCCTCTCCCGTCGATGCTGGGGCCTAAGACCTTTGTGGAGTCGGTGCCGTAAAGTGAGGGTTCCTCTCCAGTGCTGACATGGATCTTGGGGTACTTCTGGAGTCTCCCCAGGGGAGTCAGTCCTCGTCTCGAGTGGGGGCATGCACGTGTACTTTCCTCCCGACCAGAAGCAGCAGTGTCACGCTTCCCTTCGCGTGGATCAAAGCATCTGTCGCTTTCCCTCGAGGCTTTCCCACCAGGCTTTCCCACAGGGCTGTCCCACGTGCCACCGTGGTGTGAGTCGATCCTCGGCTTGAAAGTCGAGGCAGTGCAGGGAAAACAGGTTTCCCTGGAATGGACTGAGACAACTGGGGGACTCTGGGATGGTGGCACGACCCTGGAGTTCCTCTCGCCTTTCCTGTGGACAGCGCCTCCTCTTGAGATGCGACGGGAACACCGGGAATTCTTTCCCGACCGCGCAGGAAAAGGATCCCTCCTCTCGAACTTGGAGGCGGAAACGGGGCCTCTGGATGTGGCCGGGACTCTCGTGCTTCCTCTCGAGTGGAGACGGGTATGTTGGGGAAATTCTTGAGTTGCAGCAACGGTGTGAAGGATCCTTTGGAATTCCAGAGGTTAGGTGTGTTTAGAGTCGAGACGCCTTAGCGGAAATGGGCCTCATCTCCCCTGGAGGGGAGAATCTCCTGGATTTTTTCGAGTTGTGGTACGTGCTCTCGCCTTACGACGGGGACCACTGGGACCCGCTCTGGTGGCCTCAGGAAAGGCCAGTCCCCATGCGAGTTGCTCGGGGGCCTCTCGGGATTCCTCTCCCGTCCATGCCAGGGCCTAAGACCTTGTGTTGAGTCGGTGCCTACCGGGGTCCAGCCCCGGTGGATCCAGGAAATTCGAAGGGTGGACGGCGTTGGCGTGGAAAGACTTGTTTGTTTATTAATGTAAGATTAGATTAAGAAACTATAGTGTAGTAAGAAGATTAAATGGAGGAAGAGGGCTGAATAGCTTGGTTTACGCGGAAGGCCAATAAAATTCCAGACAAGGAATCTGCACCATCTACGTTGGGCCACCGGCGCCCGCTTGAATATCTAAGGGTGCCTCGCCTTAAGCTCCCTTTCGTGTGGGTCTTAACAGCCGGGGCAAGTAAGTAGACCTGGCGAGCCTCCGGGCCCCAGATTGGAGATTCAGCCTGAAGTTAAAGTAAAGAGCAGAGAGAGGAATGGGAGAGAAGAAGAGAGAGAGAGAGACATGGGGGGAGCCAGAGTCCCAAAGAAACCAGGCCGAGAGACTAGTTCGAGAAACTGGCCCCCATCCTTTATTGTTCAGAAGGCCTTTTATACTTTTGATAAAACACGGAGATCAATGGGTAACACAAAATTATGTAGCGTTCGCAACCCAGATTCTTTCCGTATATCATTTGTATACAAAAGGTCTCAGGTGATTTACATTATCTTTTGGACAAGAGGCTTGTTAACACTTTTTGGCTCTCTTCCTTAATGAATGTTAATTTTGTTTCCCCTGAAGTGTTTTTTTTTTTTAATCTGCATCTCCTTAAAGCATTAAAGTTACATCTCTATAGAACAAAGGTGCAGTGGGATATAACAAAGAAGGTACTTAACTCAAAGATCTAATGTTGCTAATACCAGGTCTACATACTTGTTTTTCTATATACCCAACTATATCTAAAAATAAAGGATATGAAAATTTGGCAGCAAGCATTGACCCAAAAAATGAAACCTTTAATCAGTCCTATTCTAAACATTTTGAACTCCTCGGAAGCTGCTACATTCCTAGGATATTTTAAGCTTCCTGTGACCTCCTGCGGTCAGGAGGCCTCAAACAATCACATGCGCAGTTGTACGAGTCCTGCAGGCAGGCTAGACAGCCATCGGAGGGGTTTTTGGATTGAAACACTCTTTCAAATGCAGAAGACTAAAGCCCTGAATTGACTTTTTCCAGAAAATGTCAGAAGAGTGGAAAAGCAGAGCACAAAAGCCGGCAGATTTTTGTTGGGGTACGTGCTTAGGAATTTGGCAGAGGGGTCCCTGAAGTCTGAGCACGCCTTGCGTATGTCAGCTTCATTCCTCAATGACCTTGTCACGGGCGGGATTCCTCACACTGGGCTCCCAGCAGGTGCCGGAACCTGAGGATTCCTCTCCAGTGCTGACATGGATCTTGGGGTACTTCTGGAGTCTCCCCAGGGGAGTCAGTCCTCGTCTCGAGTGGGGGCATGAACGTGCGCTTTCCTCTCGAGCTGTAGCAGCAGAGTCACGATTCCCTTCGCGTGGATCAAGAGATCTGTGGCTTTACCTCGAGGCTTTCCCACGAGGCTTTCCCACGAGCTTTCCCACAGGGCTGTCCAACGTGCCACCGTGGTGTGAGTCGATCCTCGGCTTGAAGGTCGAGGCAGTGCAGGGAAAACAGGTTTCCCTGGAATGGACTGAGATATCTGGGGGACTCTGGGAATGGTGGCCACGACCCTGGAGTTCCTCTCCCCTCTCCGGTGGAGAGCGACTCCTCTTGAGATGTGACGGGAACGCCGGGAATTCTTTCCCGACCACGTAGGGAAAGGATCCCTCCTCTCGAGCTAGGAGGCGGAAACGGGGCTCCTCTGGATGTGGGCGGACTGCTTGTGCTTCCTCTCGAGTGGAGACGGGTATGTCGGGGAACTTCTTGAGTTGCAGCAAGGGTGTGAAGGGACCCTTTGGAAGTTCCAGAGGTTAGGTGTGTTTAGACTCGAGACGCCTCAGCGGAAATGGGCCCTCATCTCGCCTGGAGGGGAGAACCTCCTGTATTATCTCGAGTTGCAGCAGGTGCTCTCGACATAGGACGGGGAACTCAGGGACCCGCTCTGGTGGCCTCAGGAAAGGCCAGACCCATGCGAGTTGCTCTGTGGCCTCTCGGATTCCTCTCCCGTCGATGCCGTGGCCAAGGCCTTGTGTGGAGTCGGTTCCGGAACCTGAGGATTTCTCTCCAGTGCTGACATGGATCTTGGGGTACTTCTGGAGTCTCCCCAAGGGAGTCAGTCCTCGTCTCGAGGGGAGGCATGCACGTGCGCTTTCCTCCCGAGCTGTAGCAGCAGTGTCAGCGGCTTCCTTCGCGTGTATCAAGGGATCTGTGGCTTTCCCTCGAGCTTTCCCACGAGGCTTTCCCAGAGGTCTGTCCCACATGCCACAGTGGTGAGAGTCGATCCTCGGCTTGAAAGTCGAGGCAGTGCAGGGAAAACAGGTTTCCCTGGAATGGACTGAGACATCTGGGGGACTCTGGGAATGGTGGCACAACCCTGGAGTTCCTCTCGCCTTTCTTGTGGAGAGCGCCTCCTCTTGAAATGCGACGGGAATGCTGGGAATAAATGACCGACCACGCAGGGAAAGGATCCCTCCTCTCGAGCTAGGAAGCGACACGGGGCTCCTCTGGATGTGGGCGGAACTCTCGTGCTTCCTCTCCAGTGGAGACCGGTATGTCGGGAACTTCTTGTTGCAGCAAGGGTGTGAGGGACCCTTTGGAAGTTCCAGAGGTTAGGTGTGATTTGCCTCGAGACGCCTCCGCGGAAATGGGCCTCATCTCGCCTGGAGGGGAGAACCTCCTGGATTTTCTCGAGTTGTGGCAGGTGCCCTCGACTTACGACGGGGACCTCAGGGACCCGCTCTGGTGGCCTCAGGAAAGGCCAGTGCCCATGGGAGTTGCAAGGGGCCTTTCGGAATTCCTCTCCCGTCGATGTCGGGGCCTAAGACCTTGTGTGGAGTCGGGGGCTGGAACCTGAGGATTCCTCTCCAGTGCTGACATGGATCTTGGGGTACTTCTGGAGTCTCTCCTGGGGAGTCAGTGCTCATCTCGTGTGGGGGCATGCACTTGAGCGTTCCTCACGAACTGTAGCAGCAGTGTCACACTTCCCATCGCGGGGATCAAGGGATCTGTGGCTTTCCCTCGAGGCTTTCCGAAGAGGCTTTCCCACAGGGCTGTCCCACCAGGGACATGCCATGGTGGAGTGAGTGGATCCTCGGCGTGAAAGTAGAGGCAGTGCAGGGAAAACAAGTTCCTCTGGAATGGACTGAGACATCTGGGGTCCTTGGAATTGTGGAAAGACACTGGAGTTTCTCTCGCCTTTCCTGTTGAGAGCGCCTCTTCTTGAGATGCGACGGAAAGCCGGGAATTCTTTCCAGACGAAGCAGGAAAAGAATCCCTAATCTCAAGCTACGAGGTGGAATCCAGGCTCCTCTGGATGTGGGCGGGACCCTCGTGCTTCCTCTTGAGTGGAGACTGGTATGTCGGGGAACTTCTTGAGTTGCAGCAAGCGTGTGAAGGACCCTTTGGAAGTTCCAGAGGTTAGGTGTGATTAGCCTCGAGACGCCTCAGCGGAAATGGACCTCATCTTGCCCGGAGGGAGAAAATCCTGGATGTTCTCGAGTTGCTGCAGGTGCTCTCGACTTAAGACGGGACCTCAGGGACCCGCTCTGGTGGCCTCAGGAAAGGCCAGTCCCCATGCGAGTAGCTCGGGGGCTTGGGATTTCTCTCCCTTCGATGCCGGGCCTAAGACTTTGTGTGGAGTCAGTGCTGGAACCTGAGGATTCCTCTCCAGTGCTGACATGGATCTTAGGGTACTTCTGGAGTCTCCCCAGGGGAGTCAGTCCTCCTCTCAGTGGGGGCATGCACGTGCGCTTCCTCCCGAGCTGTAGCAGCAGTGTAACCCTCCCGTCGCCTGGATCATGTGATCAGTGGCTTTCCCTCGAGGCTTTCCCACGAGGCTTTCCCACGAGGCTTTCCCACAGGCTACAGGGCTCCCACGTGCCACCGTGGTGTGAGTCGATCCTCGGCTTGAAAGTCGAGGCAGTGCAGGGAAAACAGGTTTCCCTGGAATGGACTGAGACATCTGGGGACTCTGGGAATGGTGGCACGACCCTGGAGTTCCTCTCGCCTTTCCTGTGGAGAGTGCCTCCTCTTGAGATGCGACGGAAATGCGGGATTC
>NW_017199066.1:0-19642 GCF_001704415.2 Capra hircus | reverse complement strand
CCTGTAATGGACTGAGATATCTGGGGGTTCTGGGAATGGTGGCACGACCCTGGAGTTCCTCTCGCCTTTCCTGTGGAGAGCGCCTCCTCTTGAGATTCGACGGGAACACCGGGAATTCTTTCCCGACCACGCAGGGAAAGGATCCCTCCTCTCGAGCTAGGAGGCAGAAACGGGGCTCCTCTGGATGTGGCCCGGGACTCTCGTGCTTCCTTTCGAGTGGAGACGGGTATGTCGGGGAACTTCTTGAGTTGCAGCAAGGGTGTGAAGGACCCTTTGGAAGTTCCAGATGTTAGATGTGTTTAGCCTCAAGACGCCTCAGCGGAAATGGGCCTCATCTCGCCTGGAGGGGAGAACCTCCTGGATTTTTTCGAGTTGCGGCAGCTGCTCTCGACTTACGACGGGGACCTCAGGGACCCGCTCTGGTGGCCTCAGGAAAGGCCAGTCCCCATGCGAGTTGCTCGCGGGCCTCTCGGGATTCCTCTCCCGTCAATGCCGGGGCGTAAGACCTTGTGAGGAGTCGGTTCCGGAACCTGAGGATTCCTCTCCAGTGCCCACATGGATCTTGGGGTACTTCTGGAGTCTCCCCAGGGGAGTCAGTCCTCGTCTCGATTGGGGCATGCACGAGCGCTTTCCTCCCGAGCAGTAGCAGCAGTGTCACGCTTCCCTTCGCGTGGATCAAGGGATCTGTGGCTTTCCCACGAGGCTTTCCCACAGGGCTGTCCCACGTGCCACCGTGGTGTGAGTGGATCCTCGGCTTGAAAGTCGAGGCAGTGCAGGGAAAACAGGTTTCCCTGGAATGGACTGAGATATCTGGGGGACTCTGGGAATGGTGGCACGACCCTGGAGTTCCTCTCGCCTTTCCTGTGGAGAGCGCCTCCTATTGAGATGCGACGGGAACGCGGGGAATTCTTTCCCAACCACGCAGGGAAAGGATCCCTCCTCTGGAGCTAGGAGGCGAAAACGGGTCTCCTCTGGATGTGGGCAGGAACTCTCGTGCTTCCTCGAGTGGAGACGGGAATGTCGAGGAACTTCATGAGTTGCAGCAAGGGTGTGAAGGACCCTTTGGAAGTTCCAGATGTTAGATGTGATTAGCCTCCAGATGCCTCAGCGGAAATGGGCCTCATCTTGCCTCTAGGGTAGAACCTCCTGCATTTTCTCGAGTTGCGGCAGGTGCTCTCGACTTACGACAGGGACCTCAGGGACCCGCTCTGGTGGCCTCAAGAAAGGCCAGTCCCCATGCGAGTTGCTCGGGGGCCTCTCGGGATTCCTCTCCCGTCGATGCCGGAGCCTAAGACCTTGCTTGGAGTCGGTGCCGGAACGTGAGGATTCCTCTCCAGTGCTGACATGGATCTTGGGCTACTTCTGGAGTCTCCCCAGGGGAGGCAGTCCTCGTCTCGAGTGGGGGCATGCACGTGCGCATTACTCCCGAGCTGTAGCAGCAGTGTCACGCTTCCCTTCGCGTGGATCAAGGGATCTGCGGCTTTCCCTCGAGGCTTTCCCACGAGGCTTTCCCACAGGGCTGTCCCACGTGCCACCGTGATGTGAGTCGATCCTCGGCTTGAAAGTCGAGGCAGTGCAGGGAAAACAGGTTTCCCTGGAATGGACTGAGACATCTGGGGGACTCTGGGAATGGTAGCATGACCCTGGAGTTACTCTCGCCTTTCCTGTGGAGAGCGCCTCCTCTTGAGATGCGACGGGAACGCCGGGAATTCTTTCCCGACCACGCAGCGAAAGGATCCCACCTCTGGAGCTAGGAGGCGGAAACGGGGCTCCTCTGGATGTGGGCGGGACTGCTCGTGCTTCCTCTCGAGTGGAGACGGGTATGTTGGGGAACTTCTTGAGTTGCAGCAAGGGTGTGAAGGACCCTTTGGAAGTTCCAGAGCTTAGGTGTGATTAGCCTCGAGACGCCTCAGCGGAAATGGGCCTCATCTCACCTGGAGGGGAGAACCTCCTGAATTTTCTCGAGTTGTGGCAGGTGCTCTCGACTTACGAAGGGGACCTGATGGACCCGCGCTGGTGGCCTCATGAAAGGCCAGTCCCCATGGGAGTTGCTCGGGGGCCTCTCGGGATTCCTCTTCCCTCGATGCCGGGGCCTAAGATCTTGTGTGGAGTCGGTGCTGGAACCTGAGGATTCCTCTCCAGTGCTGACATGGATCTTGGGGTACTTCTGGAGTCTCCCAGGGGAGTCAGTCCTCGTCTCGAGTGGGGGCATGCACGTGCGCTCCCGAGCTGTAGCAGGAGTGTCACGCTTCCCTTCTTGTGGATCAAGGGTTCAGGGGTTTACCTCGAGGCTTTCCCATGAGGCTTTCCCACGAGGCTTTCCCACAGGGCTGTCTCACGTGCCACCATTGTATGAGTCGATCCTCGGCTTGAAAGTCGAGGCAGTGCAGGGAAAACTGGTTTCCCTGGCTTGGACTGAGCATCTGGGGGACTCTGGGAATGGTGGCACGACCCTGGAGTTCCTCTCGCCTTTCCTGTGGAGAGCGCCTCCTCTTGAGATGCGACGGGAACGCCAGGAATACTTACCCGACCACGTATGGAAAGGATCCCTCCTCTGGAACTATGAGGCGGAAACGGGGCTCCTCTGGATGTGGGCGGGACTCTCGTGCTTCCTCTCGAGGGGAAACGGGTATGTCGAGGAACTTCTTGAGTTGCAGCAAGGGTGTGAAAGACGCTTTGGAAGTTCCAGAGGTTAGGTGTGATTAGTCTCGAGACGCCTCAGCACAAATGGGCCTCATGTCGCCTGAAGGGGAGAACCTCCTGAATTTTCTCGAGTTGCGGCAGGTGCTGTGGACTTAAGACGGGGTCCTCAGGGACCCGCTCTGGTGGCCTCAGGAAAGGCCAGTCACCATGCGAGTTGCTCGGGGGCCTCTCGGGATTCCTCTCCCGTCGATGCCGGCGCCTTATACCTTGTGTGGAGTCGGTGCCGGAACCTGAGAAAACCTCTCCAGTGCTTACATGGACCTTGGGGTACTTCTGGAGTCTCCCAGGTGAGTCAGTCCTCGTCTCTAGTGGATGCATGCACGTGCAATTTCCTCCAGAGCTGTAGCATCAGTGTCACCCTTCCCTTCGCGTGGATCCAGGAATCTGTGGCTTTCCGTGGAGGCTTTCTCACGAGGCTTTGCCACGAGGCTTTCCCACGACGTTTACCCACTGGGCTGTCTCACGTGCCACCGTGTTGTGAGTCGTCCTTGGCTTGAAAGTCGAGGCAGTGCTGGGAAACTGGTTTCCCTGTTATGGACTGAGCATCTGGGGGACTCTGGGAATGGTGGCACGACCCTGGAGTTCCTCTCGCCTTTCCTGTGGAGAGCGCCTCCTCTTGAGATTCGACGGGAACACCGGGAATTCTTTCCCGACCACGCAGGGAAAGGATCCCTCCTCTCGAGCTAGGAGGCAGAAACGGGGCTCCTCTGGATGTGCCCGGGACTCTCGTGCTTCCTCTCGAGTGGAGACGGGTATGTCGGGGAACTTCTTGAGTTGCAGCAAGGGTGTGAAGGACCCTTTGGAAGTTCCAGATGTTAGATGTGTTTAGCCTCAAGACGCCTCAGCGGAAATGGGCCTCATCTCGCCTGGAGGGGAGAACCTCCTGGATTTTTTCGAGTTGCGGCAGCTGCTCTCGACTTACGACGGGGACCTCAGGGACCCGCTCTGGTGGCCTCAGGAAAGGCCAGTCCCCATGCGAGTTGCTCGCGGGCCTCTCGGGATTCCTCTCCCCTCAATGCCGGGGCGTAAGACCTTGTGAGGAGTCTGTTCCGGAACCTGAGGATTCCTCTCCAGTGCCCACATGGATCTTGGGGTACTTCTGGAGTCTCCCCAGGGGAGTCAGTCCTCGTCTCGATTGGGGGCATGCACGAGCGCTTTCCTCCCGAGCAGTAGCAGCAGTGTCTCGCTTCCCTTTCGCGTGGATCAAGGGATCTGTGGCTTTCCCACGAGGCTTTCCCACAGGGCTGTCCCACGTGCCACCGTGGTGTGAGTGGATCCTCGGCTTGAAAGTCGAGGCAGTGCAGGGAAAACAGGTTTCCCTGGAATGGACTGAGATATCTGGGGACTCTGGCAATGGTGGCACGACCCTGGAGTTCCTCTCGCCTTTCCTGTGGAGAGCGCCTCCTATTGAGATGAGACGGGAACGCGGGGAATTCTTTCCCAACCACGCAGGGAAAGGATCCCTCCTCTCGAGCTAGGAGGCGGAAACGGGTCTCCTCTGGATGTGGGCAGGACTCTCGTGCTTCCTCGAGTGGAGACGGGAATGTCGGGGAACTTCATGAGTTGCAGCAAGGGTGTGAAGGACCCTTTGGAATGTTCCAGATGTTAGATGTGATTAGCCTCCAGATGCCTCAGCGGAAATGGGCCTCATCTTGCCTCTACGGTAGAACCTCCTGCATTTTCTCGAGTTGCGGCAGGTGCTCTCGACTTACGACAGGGACCTCAGGGACCCGCTCTGGTGGCCTCAAGAAAGGCCAGTCCCCATGCGAGTTGCTCGGGGCCTCTCGGGATTCCTCTCCCGTCGATGCCGGAGCCTAAGACCTTGCTTGGAGTCGGTGCCGGAACGTGAGGATTCCTCTCCAGTGCTGACATGGATCTTGGGCTACTTCTGGAGTCTCCCCAGGGGAGGCAGTCCTCGTCTCGAGTGGGGGCATGCACGTGCGCATTACTCCCGAGCTGTAGCAGCAGTGTCACGCTTCCCTTCGCGTGGATCAAGGGATCTGCGGCTTTCCCTCGAGGCTTTCCCACGAGGCTTTCCCACAGGGCTGTCCCACGTGCCACCGTGATGTGAGTCGATCCTCGGCTTGAAAGTCGAGGCAGTGCAGGGAAAACAGGTTTCCCTGGAATGGACTGAGACATCTGGGGGACTCTGGGAATGGTAGCATGACCCTGGAGTTACTCTCGCCTTTTCCTGTGGAGAGCGCCTCCTCTTGAGATGCGACGGGAACGCCGGGAATTCTTTCCCGACCACGCAGCGAAAGGATCCCACCTCTGGAGCTAGGAGGCGGAAACGGGGCTCCTCTGGATGTGGGCGGGACTCTCGTGCTTCCTCTCGAGTGGAGACGGGTATGTTGGGGAACTTCTTGAGTTGCAGCAAGGGTGTGAAGGACCCTTTGGAAGTTCCAGAGCTTAGGTGTGATTAGCCTCGAGACGCCTCAGCGGAAATGGGCCTCATCTCACCTGGAGGGGAGAACCTCCTGAATTTTCTCAAGTTGCGGCAGGTGCTCTCGACTTACGAAGGGGACCTGATGGACCCGCGCTGGTGGCCTCATGAAAGGCCAGTCCCCATGGGAGTTGCTCGGGGGCCTCTCGGGATTCCTCTTCCCTCGATGCCGGGGCCTAAGATCTTGTGTGGAGTCGGTGCTGGAACCTGAGGATTCCTCTCCAGTGCTGACATGGATCTTGGGGTACTTCTGGAGTCTCCCAGGGGAGTCAGTCCTCGTCTCGAGTGGGGGCCATGCACGTGCGCTCCCGAGCTGTAGCAGGAGTGTCACGCTTCCCTTCTTGTGGATCAAGGGTTCAGGGGTTTACCTCGAGGCTTTCCCATGAGGCTTTCCCACGAGGCTTTCCCACAGGGCTGTCTCACGTGCCACCGTTGTATGAGTCGATCCTCGGCTTGAAATTCGAGGCAGTGCAGGGAAAACTGGTTTCCCTGGCTTGGACTGAGCATCTGGGGGACTCTGGGAATGGTGGCACGACCCTGGAGTTCCTCTCGCCTTTCCTGTGGAGAGCGCCTCCTCTTGAGATGCGACGGGAACGCCAGGAATACTTACCCGACCACGTATGGAAAGGATCCCTCCTCTGGAACTATGAGGCGGAAACGGGGCTCCTCTGGATGTGGGCGGGACTCTCGTGCTTCCTCTCGAGGGGAAACGGGTATGTCGAGGAACTTCTTGAGTTGCAGCAAGGGTGTGAAAGACGCTTTGGAAGTTCCAGAGGTTAGGTGTGATTAGTCTCGAGACGCCTCAGCACAAATGGGCCTCATGTCGCCTGAAGGGGAGAACCTCCTGAATTTTCTCGAGTTGCGGCAGGTGCTGTGGACTTAAGACGGGGTCCTCAGGGACCCGCTCTGGTGGCCTCAGGAAAGGCCAGTCACCATGCGAGTTGCTCGGGGGCCTCTCGGGATTCCTCTCCCGTCGATGCCGGCGCCTTATACCTTGTGTGGAGTCGGTGCCGGAACCTGAGAAAACCTCTCCAGTGCTTACATGGACCTTGGGGTACTTCTGGAGTCTCCCAGGTGAGTCAGTCCTCGTCTCTAGTGGATGCATGCACGTGCAATTTCCTCCAGAGCTGTAGCATCAGTGTCACCCTTCCCTTCGCGTGGATCCAGGAATCTGTGGCTTTCCGTGGAGGCTTTCTCACGAGGCTTTGCCACAGAGGCTTTCCCACGACGTTTACCCACTGGGCTGTCTCACGTGCCACCGTGTTGTGAGTCGTCCTTGGCTTGAAAGTCGAGGCAGTGCTGGGAAACTGGTTTCCCTGTTATGGACTGAGCATCTGGGGGACTCTGGGAATGGTGGCACGACCCTGGAGTTCCTCTCGCCTTTCCTGTGGAGAGCGCCTCCTCTTGAGATTCGACGGGAACACCGGGAATTCTTTCCCGACCACGCAGGGAAAGGATCCCTCCTCTCGAGCTAGGAGGCAGAAACGGGGCTCCTCTGGATGTGCCCGGGACTCTCGTGCTTCCTCTCGAGTGGAGACGGGTATGTCGGGGAACTTCTTGAGTTGCAGCAAGGGTGTGAAGGACCCTTTGGAAGTTCCAGATGTTAGATGTGTTTAGCCTCAAGACGCCTCAGCGGAAATGGGCCTCATCTCGCCTGGAGGGGAGAACCTCCTGGATTTTTTCGAGTTGCGGCAGCTGCTCTCGACTTACGACGGGGACCTCAGGGACCCGCTCTGGTGGCCTCAGGAAAGGCCAAGTCCCCATGCGAGTTGCTCGCGGGCCTCTCGGGATTCCTCTCCCCTCAATTCCGGGGCGTAAGACCTTGTGAGGAGTCGGTTCCGGAACCTGAGGATTCCTCTCCAGTGCCCACATGGATCTTGGGGTACTTCTGGAGTCTCCCCAGGGGAGTCAGTCCTCGTCTCGATTGGGGGCATGCACGAGCGCTTTCCTCCCGAGCAGTAGCAGCAGTGTCACGCTTCCCTTCGCGTGGATCAAGGGATCTGTGGCTTTCCCACGAGGCTTTCCCACAGGGCTGTCCCACGTGCCACCGTGGTGTGAGTGGATCCTCGGCTTGAAAGTCGAGGCAGTGCAGGGAAAACAGGTTTCCCTGGAATGGACTGAGATATCTGGGGGACTCTGGGAATGGTGGCACGACCCTGGAGTTCCTCTCGCCTTTCCTGTGGAGAGCGCCTCCTATTGAGATGCGACGGGAACGCGGGGAATTCTTTCCCAACCACGCAGGGAAAGGATCCCTCCTCTGGAGCTAGGAGGCGAAAACGGGTCTCCTCTGGATGTGGGCAGGACTCTCGTGCTTCCTCGAGTGGAGACGGGAATGTCGAGGAACTTCATGAGTTGCAGCAAGGGTGTGAAGGACCCTTTGGAAGTTCCAGATGTTAGATGTGATTAGCCTCCAGATGCCTCAGCGGAAATGGGCCTCATCTTGCCTCTAGGTTAGAACCTCCTGCATTTTCTCGAGTTTGCGGCAGGTGCTCTCGACTTACGACAGGCAACCTCAGGGACCCGCTCTGGTGGCCTCAAGAAAGGCCAGTCCCCATGCGAGTTGCTCGGGGGCCTCTCGGGATTCCTCTCCCGTCGATGCCGGAGCCTAAGACCTTGCTTGGAGTCGGTGCCGGAACGTGAGGATTCCTCTCCAGTGCTGACATGGATCTTGGGCTACTTCTGGAGTCTCCCCAGGGGAGGCAGTCCTCGTCTCGAGTGGGGGCATGCACGTGCGCATTACTCCCGAGCTGTAGCAGCAGTGTCACGCTTCCCTTCACGTGGATCAAGGGATCTGCGGCTTTCCCTCGAGGCTTTCCCACGAGGCTTTCCCACAGGGCTGTCCCACGTGCCACCGTGATGTGAGTCGATCCTCGGCTTGAAAGTCGAGGCAGTGCAGGGAAAACAGGTTTCCCTGGAATGGACTGAGACATCTGGGGGACTCTGGGAATGGTAGCATGACCCTGGAGTTACTCTCGCCTTTCCTGTGGAGAGCGCCTCCTCTTGAGATGCGACGGGAACGCCGGGAATTCTTTCCCGACCACGCAGCGAAAGGATCCCACCTCTGGAGCTAGGAGGCGGAAACGGGGCTCCTCTGGATGTGGGCGGGACTCTCGTGCTTCCTCTCGAGTGGAGACGGGTATGTTGGGGAACTTCTTGAGTTGCAGCAAGGGTGTGAAGGACCCTTTGGAAGTTCCAGAGCTTAGGTGTGATTAGCCTCGAGACGCCTCAGCGGAAATGGGCCTCATATCACCTGGAGGGGAGAACCTCCTGAATTTTCTCAAGTTGCGGCAGGTGCTCTCGACTTACGAAGGGGACCTGATGGACCCGCGCTGGTGGCCTCATGAAAGGCCAGTCCCCATGGGAGTTGCTCGGGGCCTCTCGGGATTCCTCTTCCCTCGATGCCGGGGCCTAAGATCTTGTGTGGAGTCGGTGCTGGAACCTGAGGATTCCTCTCCAGTGCTGACATGGATCTTGGGGTACTTCTGGAGTCTCCCAGGGGCGTCAGTCCTCGTCTCGAGTGGGGGCATGCACGTGCGCTCCCGAGCTGTAGCAGGCAGTGTCACGCTTCCCTTCTTGTGGATCAAGGGTTCAGGGGTTTACCTCGAGGCTTTCCCATGAGGCTTTCCCACGAGGCTTTCCCACAGGGCTGTCTCACGTGCCACCGTTGTATGAGTCGATCCTCGGCTTGAAATTCGAGGCAGTGCAGGGAAAACTGGTTTCCCTGGCTTGGACTGAGCATCTGGGGGACTCTGGGAATGGTGGCACGACCCTGGAGTTCCTCTCGCCTTTCCTGTGGAGAGCGCCTCCTCTTGAGATGCGACGGGAACGCCAGGAATACTTACCCGACCACGTATGGGAAAGGATCCCTCCTCTGGAACTATGAGGCGGAAACGGGGCTCCTCTGGATGTGGGCGGGACTCTCGTGCTTCCTCTCGAGGGGAAACGGGTATGTCGAGGAACTTCTTGAGTTGCAGCAAGGGTGTGAAAGGACGCTTTGGAAGTTCCAGAGGTTAGGTGTGATTAGTCTCGAGACGCCTCAGCACAAATGGGCCTCATGTCGCCTGAAGGGGAGAACCTCCTGAATTTTCTCGAGTTGCGGCAGGTGCTGTGGACTTAAGACGGGGTCCTCAGGGACCCGCTCTGGTGGCCTCAGGAAAGGCCAGTCCCCATGCGAGTTGCTCTGGGACCTCTCGGGATTCCTCTCCCGTCGATGCCGGGGCCTAAGACATTGTGTGGAGTCGGTTCCGGAACCTGAGGATTCCTCTCCAGTTCTGAAATGGATCTTGGGGAACTTCTGGACTGTCCCCAGTGGTTTCAGTCCTCGTCTCGAGTGGGGGCATTCAAGTGCGCTTTACTCTCGAGCTGTAGCAGCATTGTAACGCTTCCCTTCGCGTGGATCAAGGGATCAGTGGCTTTCCCTCGAGGCTTTCCCACGAGGCTTTCCCATAGGGCTGTCCCACGTGCCACCGTGGTGTGAGTCGATCCTCGGCTTGAAAGTCTAAACAGTTCAGGGAAAACAGGTTTCCCTGGAATGGACTGAGATATCTGGAGGACTCTGGGAATGGTGGCACAACCCTGGAGTTCCTCACGCCTTTCCTGTGGAGAGTGCCTCCTCTTGAGATGCGAAAGGAACGCCGGGAATTCTTTCCCGACCACGCAGGGAAAGGAACCCGTCTCTCGAGCAAGGAGGCGGAAACGGGTCTCCTCTGGATGTGGGCTGGGACTCTCGTGCTTCATCCTGAGTGGAGTCGGGTATGTCGGGGAACTTCTTGAGTTGTAGCAAGGGTGAGAAGGACCCTTTGGAAGTTCCAGAAGTTAGGTGTGATTAGCCTCTAGAAGCCTTAGCGGAAATGGTCCTCATCTCGCCCTGGAGGGGAGAACCTCCTGGATTTTCTCGAGTTGCGGCAGGTGCTCTCGACTTACGATGGGGACCTCAGGGACCTGCTCTGGTGGCCTCAGGAAAGGCCAAACCCCATGTGAGTTGCTCAGGGGCCTCTCGGGATTCCTCTCCCGTCGATGCCGGGGCTTAAGACCATGTGTGGAATTGGTGTCGGAACCTGTAGGATTACTCTCCAGTGCTGACATGGATCTTGGGGAACTTCTGGAGTCCTACCCAGGGGACTCAGTCCTCGTCTCGAGTTGGGGCATCCACGTGAGATTTGCTCCCGAGCTGTAAGCAGCAGTGTCACGCTTCCCTTCGCGTGGATCACAGGGATCTGTGGCTTTCCCTCGAGGCTTTCCCACGAGGCTTTCCCACAGGGCTGTCCCACGTGCCACCGTGGTGTGAGTCGATTCTCGGCTTGAAAGTCGAGGCAGTGCAGGGAAAACGGGTTTCCCTGGAATGGACTGAGACATCTGGGGGACTCTGGGAATGGTGGCACAACCCTAGGAGTTCCTCTCGCCTTTCCTGTGGAGAGCGCCTCCTCTTGAGATGCGACGGGAATCGCCGGGAATTCTTTCCCGAACCACGCAGGGAATAGGATCCCTCCTCTCGAGTCTAGGAGGCGGAAACGGGACTCCTCTGGATGTTGGGCGGGACTCTCGTGCTTCCTCTCGAGTGGAGGCGGATATGTCGGGGAACTTCTTGAGTTGCAGCAAGGGTTGTGAAGGACCCTTTGGAAGTTCCAGAGGTTAGGTGTGATTAGCCTCGAGACGCCTCAGCGGAAATGGGCCTCATCTCGCCTGGAGGGGAGAACCTCCTGGATTTTCTCGAGTTGCTGGCAGGTGCTCTCGAGCTTATGACGGGGACATCAGGGACCCTGCTCTGGATGGCCTCAGGAAAGGCCAGTACGCCATGCGAGTTGCTCGGGGCCCTCTCGGGATTCCTCTCCCGTCGATGCGTCGGCCTAAGACCTTGTGTGGAGTCGGTGCGGAACCTGAGGATTCCTCTCCAGTGCTGACATGGATCTTGGGGTACTTCTCGGAGTCTCCCCAGGGGAGTCAGTCCTCGTCTCGAGTGGGGGCATGCACGTGCGCGTTCCTCCCGAGCATGTAGCAGCAGTGTCACGCTTGCCTTCGCGTATGATCAAGGGTTCTGTGGCTTTCCCTCGAGGCTTCCCACGAGGCTTTCCCACGAGGCTTTCCCACAGGGCTGTCCCACGTGCCACCGTGGTGTGAGTCGATCCTCGGCTTGAAAGTCGAGGCAGTGCAGGGAAAACAGGTTTCCCTGGAATGGACTGAGACATCTGGGGGACTCTGGAATGGTGGCACGACCCTGGAGTTCCTCTCGCCTTTCCTGTGGAGAGTGCCTCCTCTTGAGATGCGATGGGAACGCGGGAATTGTTTCCCGACCACGCAGGGAAAGGATCCCTCCTCTAGGATAGGAGGCGGAAACGGGGCTCCTCTGGATGTGGGCCTGGACTCTCGTGCTTCCTCTCGAGTGGAGACGGGTATGTCGGGGAACTTCTTGAGTTGCAGCAAGGGTGTGAAAGACCCTTTGGAAGTTCCAGATGTTAGATGTGATTAGCCTCAAACGGCTCAGCGGAAATGGGCCTCATCTCGCCTGGAGGGGAGAACCTCCTGGATTTTCTCGAGTTGCGGCAGGTGCTCTCGACTTACGACGGGGACCTCAGGGACCCGCTCTGGTGGCCTCAGGAAAGGCCAGTCCCCATGCGAGTTGCTCGGGGGCCTCTCGGGATTCCTCTCCCGTCGATGCCGGGGCGTAAGACCATGTGTGGAGTTGGTGTCGGAACCTGAGGATTCCTCTCCAGTGCTGACATGGATCTTGGGGTTCTTCTGGAGCTCTAGCAGGGGAGTCAGTCCTCGTCTCGATTGGGGCATGCACGTGCGTTTCCTTCCGAGCTGTAGCAGCAGTGTCACGCTTCCCTTCGCGTGGATCAAGGGATTCTAGGCTTTCCCTCAGGCTTTCCTACGAGGATTTCCCACGAGGCTCTCCCACGAGTCTTTCCCACAGGGCTGTCCCACGTGCCACCGTGGTGTGAGTCGATCCTCGGCTTGAAAGTCGAAACAGTGCAGGGAAAACAGATTTCCCTTGAATGGACTTGAGACATCTGGAGGACTCTGGTAAATGGTGGCACGACCCTGGAGTTCCTCTCGCCTTTCCCTGTGGAGAGTGCCTCCTCTTGAGATGCGATCGGGAACACCGGGAATTATTTTCCCGACCACGCAGGGAAAGGATCCCTCCTCTCGGGATAGGAGGCGGAAAGTGGGGCTCTTCTGGATGTGGGCCTGGACTCTCGTGCTTCCTCTCGAGTGGAGACGGGTATGTCGGGGAACTTCTTGAGTTGCAGCAAGGGTGTGAAGGACCCTTTGGAAGTTCCAGATGTTAGATGTGATTAGCCTCAAAACGGCTCAGCGGAAATGGGCCTCATCTCGCCTGAAGGGGAGAACCTCCTGGATTTTCTCGAGTTGCGGTAGGTGCTGTGGACTTAAGATGGGGACCTCAGGGACCCGCTCTGGTGGCCTCAGGAAAGGTCCAGGCTCCCATGCGAGTTGCTCGGGGGCCTCTCGGGATTCCTCTCCCGTCGATGCCGGCGCTTAAGACCTTGTGTGGAGTCCGTGCCGGAACCTGAGAATACCTCTACCAGTGCTTACATGGATCTTGGGGTACTTCTGGAGTCTCCCAGGTGAGTCAGTCCTCAGTATCTAGTTGGGGGCATGCATGTGCAATTTCCTCCCGAGCTGTAGCAGCAGTGTCACTCTTCCCTTCGCGTGGATCCAGGAATCTGTGGCTTTCCTTGGAGGCTTTCCAGGAGTCTTTCCCACGAGGCTTTCCCACAGGGCTGTCCCACGTGCCACCGTGATGTGAGTCGATCCTCGGCTTGAAAGTCGAGGCAGTGCAGGGAAAACAGGTTTCCCTGGAATGGACTGAGACATCTAGGGGCAACTCTGGGAATGGTGGCATGACCCTGGAGTTCCTCTCGCCTTTCCTGTGGAGAGCGCCTCCTCTTGAGATGCGACGGGAACGCGGGAATTCTTTCCCCACCACGCAGGGAAAGGATCCCTCCTCTCGAGCTAGGAGGCGGAAACGGGGCTCCTCTGGATGTGGGCGGGACTCTCGTGCTTCCTCTCGAGTGGAGACGGGTATGTCGGGGAACTTCTTGAGTTGCAGCAAGGGTGTGAAGGACCCTTTGGAAGTTCCAGAGTTAGATGTGATTAGCCTCGAGACGCCTCAGCGGAAATGGGCCTCATCTCGCCTGGAGGGGAGAACCTCCTGAATTTTCTCAAGTTGCGGCAGGTGCTCTCGACTTACCAAAGGGACCTGAGGGACCCGCGCTGGTGGCCTCATGAAAGGCCAGTCCCCATGGGAGTTGCTCAGGGGGCCTCTCGGGATTCCTCTCCCGTCGATGCCGGGGCCTAAGACCTTGCTGTGGAAGTCGGTGCTGGAACCGTGAGGATTCCTCTCCAGTGCTGACATGGATCTTGGGGTACTTCTGGAGTCTCCCCAGGGGAGTCAGTCCTCGTCTCGAGTGGGGCATGCACGTGCGACTCCTCCGAGCTGTAGCAGGAGTGTCACGCTTCCCTTCTTGTGGATCAAGGGATCAGGGGCTTTACCTCGAGGCTTTCCCATGAGGCTTTCCCACGAGGCTTTCCCACAGGGCTGTCCCACGTGCCACCGTTGGTATGAGTCGATCCTCGGCTTGAAAGTCGAGGCAGTGCAGGGAAAACTGGTTTCCCTGGCATGGACTGAGAGCATCTGGGGGACTCTGGGAATGGTGGCACGACCCTGGAGTTCCTCTCGCCTTTCCTGTGGAGAGCGCCTCCTCTTGAGATGCGACGGGAACGACCAGGGGAATACTTTACCCCGACCACGGGCAGTGGAAACGTGATCCGCTCCCTCTCTGGAGCTATGGAGGCGGAACGGGGCTCCTCTGGATGTGGGCAGGGACTCATGCAGTGCTTCCTGCTCGAGTGAGACGGGTATGTCGGGGAACTCTTCTTGAGTTGCAGCAAGGGTCGGTCGAATAGACGCTTGGTACTCTCTCCATAAAGAAGGTTAGGGATTGGGGGATAGCGATGTTGTACGGAGGATACTTCTTTGAGTGCAGCAAGGGTTGAGAGAACACTTGGAAGTCTTCCACCGAGGTTAGTGTGAAGGATCATATCTCAAATGGGCCTCATGTCGCCTGAGAGGGAGCGCCTGAGACCTTCTGAAATTTTTCCTCGAGTTGCGGTCAAGCACAGGAATTGGCTGTCGCTCAATTTCGCACCTGTGTATATGGAGAGAGAACGGGACCTTTCTCAAAGTGTCTCCACACTGAGTTGCGCATGGTGTTCTGGTGGCCTGCTTAAGACGGGGTCCGTAGGAAAGGCAGCGGCACCTCCCCCCGCTCTGGTAGCCTAGACAAGGGCCTAGTGCATCCAGCATGCGGGCAGTCTGTCCCTCTGCGATTCCTCCTCGGCGCGTCTCGCAGGTGAGTTGCCCCCTCTGGCCGCCCCCCGTTGTCATAGCCTTTTGTGGAGTCGGGCCTGCCAGGCGCCTCATACCGAATTGTGCCTGCCGTAGAGAACCTCTCTGCTAGTGGCGCCTTACATGGAGTTGGGGTAACTTCTTGGAGTCTCCAGGTGAGTCGATCCTTCGAACCTGGTAAACAATCTATCAAGTCTGCCAAGTTGTAAGCTGACCCTACTTGGGGTACATTAGGAGGTCCAGGCTCATCTCAGTACCGTCCTGTCATCTGAGCATTCCGATAACTAGTCGACCCGCTCGTCAATTCCTCCCTTCCAGGAAGGTGTACCATCAGTGTCACCGTGTGCACTTTCCCCAGTGCAGCTCTGTGGGTCTGTTACTCGCCGAGAGGAATCCTGTGTCTTTTTTCCCTCGAGCGATGGGAGGCGCCTTTTTGCTTCACCGAAGGCTTTCTTGCCCTACACAGCGGACGAGTGTACTTTCCCCCACACTCGGGGGCGTTCTTAGTCTCACCCACTGTTGGCGGACCCGTGTCTTGTCCTTGCGAGATCCGTCGGTCCCCCTATCCCGGGCTGTTTGTAAAAGCTGCTCCCGACGTCCGTGTCACGTGCGTGGAAACTGGGCCTTGAAAGCTCGTGCACGTGGCATTACTGACCTTGGCAAGTGATGGATAGGGCGGTAGGTCTCTCTCCCTGGGTATATTTCGGACGTGACGGCTATGGCACCCGACTGGGGCTGACTCTGGGAAATGGGTTCCGTCGCACTGACGCCTCTTTCCTGAGTGGTATCGACTCGCTCCTCCCTCTTGAGATTCGCGACGGGGAACTCTACCTGTGGAGAGACCCGCCCTCCTGCGGTATGAGATTAACGATCTTTCCCGGGGACACGCAACCGGCAAGAGTGGTAATACATGGATTTCCCCCGCATCCCATCGCAGGGATCGAGAGGATAGCTCCCCAGAGTGCCTCTCAGGAAAAGAACGGGCTCATCTGGAGGATGCAGGATGCCCACGGGGCCTCGGGTGGAGCTATTCGTTGGCCGCGCTGCCGTTGGCCTCTCACCTGAGTGGACTCGAACTAGGCTTGCTTCATGTCTCGCGGAGTAGGAAGTTCACCTCTGGTAAGTTTGTCCGAGGCAAGGGTGTGAAGGACCCCTTGTGTGGAGACGATAGTTCTTGCAGCTTAGACATGCTATAAGCGATGGGTTGTGTTAAGGACGGCGTCTTCGGTGCTATCCAAAGATCGTCGTCATGAGGCAGGTGGTGTATTAGCACATTCTAAGGACCGGTCCTCACCAGCCGCCAGAGAAGTGGGGGAGCATCACCTTCGTGCTGGCGTGAAGTTGTTGTATGACACTCGCAACTGGTGCCGAGGTCTCTATTTGCTGTAAGTTGACGGAGGGAGGGCCGAGGGAGGGGGGGGAAGAGAATAGGCACGTCGACCGCTGCGCTCGACTTACGACGGGACTCAGGGACCCCCGCTCTGGGCCCTCAGGAAAGGCCATCCCCATGCGAGTTGCTCGCGGGCTCTCGGATTCCTCTCCCGTCAAATGCCGGGCTAAGACCTTGTGGGAGTCGGTGCCGAACCTGAGCGATTCCTCTCCAGTGCTACATGGATCTTGGGGTACTTCTGGAGTCTCCCAGGCGGACTCAGTCCTCGTCCGAGTGGGGGCTGCAGCGTGCGTTCTTCTCCCGAGCTGTAGCAGCCAGTGTCACGCTTCCCTTCGCGTGGATCAAGGATCGGTGCTTTCCCTCGAGCTTTCCCACGAGGCTTTCCCCACAGGCTGTCCACGTGCCACCGTGGTGTGAGTCGATCCTCGCTTGAAAGTCGAGGCAGTGCTAGGGAAAACAGGTTTCCCTTGGAATGGACTGAGAATCTGAGGACTCTGGGAATGGTGGCAGCCGACCCTGGAGTTCCTCTCGCCCTTTCCTGTGGAGAGCGCCTCCTCTTGATGCGACGGGAACGCGGGAATTCTTTCCGACCACCGCAGGGAAAGGATCCCTCCTCTCGAGCTAGGAGGCGGAAACGGGGCTCCTCTGGATGTGGGCGGGACTCTCGTGCTTCCTCTCGAGTGAGACGGGTATGTCAGGGAACTTCTTTGAGTTGCAGCAAGGGTTGAAGGACCCTTTGGAAGTTCCAGAGGTGAGATGTGATTAGCCTCAAGACGCCTCAGCGGAAATGGGCCTCATCTCGCCTGGAGGGGAAACCTCCTGGATTTTCTCGAGTTGCGGCAGGTGCTCTCGACTTAGACGGCAGACCCTCAGCTGCGGTCGCTCTTGGAGCCGGGCCGTCCCCATGCGAGTTGCTCGGGCCTCTCGGGATTCCTCTCCCGTCGATGCCGGGCCTAAGACCTTGTGTGGAGTCGGTGCCCGAACCTGAGGATTCCTCTCCAGTGCTGAAAGGATCTTGGGAACTTCTGGAGTCTCCAGGGAGTCAGTCCTCGTCTCGAGTGGGGCATGACGTGCGCTTTCCTCCGAGCTGTAGCAGCATGTCACGCTTCCCTTCGCGTGGATCAAGCGATCGGCTTTCCTCGAGCTTTCCCGAGCGCTTTCCCACGAGGCTTTCCACAGGGCTGTCCACGTGCACACGTGGTGTGAGTCGATCCTCGCTTGAAAGTCGAACAGTGCAGGGAAACAGGTTTCCCTGGAATGGACTGAGATACTCTGGAGGACTCTGAAATGGTGGCAGACCCTGGAGTTCCTCGCCTTCCTGTGGAGAGTGCCTCCTCTTGAGATGCGACAGGAAGCCGCGGGAATTCTTTCCCGACCACCAGGGAAAGAACCCGTCTCTCGAGCAGTGGAGGCGAAACGGGTCCTCTGGATGTGGGGCGGGACTCTCGGCTTCTCTCAGTGGAGTACGGGTATGCGGGGAACTTCTTGAGTTGTAGCAAGGGTGTAAGGACCCTTTGGAATTCCAGAGTTAGGTGTGATTAGCCTCTCAGACGCCTCAGCGGAAATGGGCCTCATCTCCCTGGAGGGGAGAACCTCCTGGATTTTCTCGAGTTGGGCAGGGTGCTCTCGACTTAGACGGGGACCTCAGGGACCTCTGCTGGTGGCCTCAGGAAAGGCCAACCCATGCGAGTTGCTGCAGGGCCCTCTCGGATTCCTCTCCGTCGATGCCGGGGATTAAGACCTGTGTGGATCGGTGTCGAAGAACCTGAGGATTACTCTCCAGTGCTGACATGGACTTGGGAACTTCTGGAGCTCTCCCAGGGACTCAGTCCTCGTCTCGAGTTGCGCATGCACGTGCAGATTTCCTCACGAGCTGAAGCAGCAGTGTCACGCTTCCTTCACGCATCAAGGGATCTGGGGCTTTCCTCGAGGCTTCCACGAGGCTTTCCCGAGGCTTTCCCACAGGGCTGTCCACGTGCCACCGTGTGTGAGTCGATCTCGGCTTGAAAGTCGAGGCAGTGCAGGGAAAACGGTTTTCCCTGGATGGACTGAGACATCTGGGGGACTCTGGAATGGTGCACAACCCTGGATCCTCTCCGCTTTCCTGTGGAGAGCGCTCCTCTTGAGATTGCGACGGAACACCCGGGAATTCTTTCCGACCACGCAGGGAAAGGATCCCTCCTTCGAGCTAGGAGGCGGAAACGCTCTCCTCTGGATGTGGGCGGACTCTCGTGCTTCCTTCTCGAGTGGAGAGGGTAGTCGGGGAACTTGCTTGAGTTGCAGCAAGGGTGTGAAGGACCCTTTGGAAGTTCCAGAGTTAGAGTGTGATTAGCTCGAGACCCTCAGCGGAAATGGGCCTCATCTCGCCTGGAGGGAAGAACCTCCTGGATTTTCTCGAGTTGCGGCAGCTGCTCTCCTAAGACGTACGACGGGACTCTCAGGACCCGCTCTGGTGGCCTCAGGAAAGGCCAGTCCCCATGCGAGTTGCTCGCGGGCCTCTCGGGATTCCTCTCCCTCAATGCCGGGGGCGTAAGACCTTCGTGAGGATCGGTCCGGAACCTAGGATTCCTTCCAGTGCACATGGATCTTGGGGTACTTCTGGAGTCTCCCAGGGGAGTCAGTCCTCGTCTCGATTGGGGGCATGCACGAGCGCTTTCCTCCCGAGCAGGTAGCAGGCAGTGTCCGCTTCCCTTCGCGTGGATCAAGGATCTGGTGGTTTCCCACGAGCTTTCCCACAGGGCTGTCCCACGTGCCACCGTGGTGTGAGTCGGATCCTCGGCTTGAAAGTCGAGGCAGTGCAGGGAAAACAGGTTTCCCTGGAATGGACTGAGATATCTGGGGGACTCTGGGAATGTGGCACGACCCTGGAGTTCCTCTCGCCTTTCCTGTGGAGAGCGCCTCCTATTGAGATGAGACGGGAACGCGGGAATTCTTTCCCAACCGCGCAGGGAAAGGATCCCTCCTCTCGGAGCTAGGAGTCGAAAACGAGGTCCCTCTGGATGTGGGCGGACTCTCGTGCTTCCTCTCGAGTGGAGACGGGTAATGTGCGGGAACTTCTGAGTTGCGCAGGCGTGTGAAGGACCCTTTTGAAGTTCCAGATGTTAGATGTGATTAGCCTCAGAGCCTCAGCGGAAATGGGCCTCATCCTTGCCTCTAGGTAGAACCTCCTGCATTTCTCGAGTTGCGGCAGGTGGCTCTCGACTTACGACAGGGACGGCTCAGGGACCCGCTCTGGTGGCCTCCAAGAAAGGCCAGTCCCATGCGAGTTGCCGGGGCTCTCGGGATTCCTCTCCCGTCGATGCCGGGGCCTAAGACCTTGCTTGGAGTCGGTGCCCGAACGTGAGGATTCCTCTCCAGTGCTGCACATGGATCTTGGGCTACTTCTGGAGTCTCCCAGGGGAGTCAGTCTCGTCTCGAGTGGGGCATGCACGTGCGCATTACTCCCCGAGCTGTAGCAGCAGTGTCACGCTTCCTTCGCGTGGATCAAGGGATCTGGCTTTCCCTCGAGGCTTTCCCACGAGGCTTTCCCACAGGGCTGTCCCACGTGCCACCGTGATGTGAGTCGATCCTCGGCTTGAAAGTCGAGGCAGTGCAGGGAAACAGGTTTTCCCTGGAATGGACTGAGACATCTGGGGGACTCTGGAAATGGTAGCATGACCCTGAGTTACTCTCGCCTTTCCTGTGGAGAGCGCTCCTCTTGAGTTGCGACGGGAACGCCGGGAATTCTTTCCCGACC
>NW_017199065.1:0-7463 GCF_001704415.2 Capra hircus | reverse complement strand
TATTTTGTCTTACCTCCTTTTTAAGAGATGGATTTTCCTTTCTTGGTTTCTAGGGCCCATTAATATCGTTCAAATTGATTTCTGGAAGGTGTTCCATGTGTAGTCGATCCTTTGATGGATTTGTGTGGGAGAAAGTTGACTGTGCCTCCTTTTCCTCTAACATTATGAGACCCCACCACGATCCTGGAAGATCCATTTTATTAACTGAAGTCTTGTTGTTGTTCAGTCACAAAGCCATATCTGACTCTCCATGACCCCTTGGACTGCAGCACACAAGCCCTGTCTGTCCTTCTCCATCACTTAGGGTCTGCCTGAAATCATAGCCATTGAAAGGGTGAAGCTATATAATATTTTCCTTAAGTGAATTCCATTGCTTCCACGAGCTTTTGTTTTTTTTAGTTATACTTCCTAAGTCCCACTTGACTTCTCATTCCAGGATGTTTTGCTGTAGGTGAGTGATGATCACACCATCATATTAAGGTCATGAAGATGTTGTGTGCATAGTTCATCTGTGTATTCCCACCACCTCTCTTAATAGCTTCTGCTTCTGTTAAGTCTGTGCAATTCCTCTCCTATATTGTGCCCCTGTTTGCATGACATTTTCCCTTGGTATCCCCGATTTTCTTGAAGAGATGTGCAGGCTTTCCCATTCTATTTATTTCCCTTTTTTTTTTTTTTTTTTCCTCGCAGTGATAAATGAGGAAGGTTTTATCTCTCCTTTTTATTCGTTGGGATTCTTCATTCAAATGTGTATAGTTTTCCTTTCTCCCTTTATGTTTAGCTTCTCTCTCTTCTCTGCTCTTTGTAAGGCCTCATCACTTTGCCATTTGCTTTATTTTTTTTTTTTTTTCATGGAGAATGTCTTGACCACTGCTTCCTGTACAATATCATAAGCCTCCACCCATGGTCTTCAGGCACTCAGTCTATCAGATAGAATCTCCTGAATGTATTTATCACTTCCACTGTATAATCATAAGGGTTTAGATTTACATCTGTAAAATATATTAATGCACTATTTCATCTAGAGAAATCTTCACCCAAACTTTCATCAAAGAAATACAGAGAACTCTATTTGTTATATGGGAAATACATGAAATATAGCTGTTTTGATGTTTGACTGTTTAGCTCAAATCTTAATTTCTGAATCCTTGAAATTCTCTATTTCATGCATACAAAATCTGGAAAAATTTCATATGTGAATAATTGAGATTTCATATTTCATACGAGAACATTTCTCCAAGATTTTCAAATGTGAAATACACAGAATTCCACATCTCATAACAGAAGAACTTCATCAAACTTTCTTGATGGAAATGTAAAAAAATTCCATGGCTCAAGCATGAAATCTGTGGGCAAATTCAATATGCTTGTAGGAAAATTAAAAGAAAAATTTTCAAATTTAAACAGATGCTATACAGTATTTCATGAAGGAAAGACAGCAAAAAGATTTTTCAAATGGGGCAATTATGAAAAAAAATCCATATTTCAGGTGAGAAAACCTGTAGCCATGTTTTGATATATGAAATAAATATTTTCATATTTCCTATCAATGACATCTGTATCCAGATTTTTCATAACTCTAACGTGAAAAATTCCACATTATATGCAGAAAATTTTGGTGTCCATACTTTCATGTGAGGATGGACAGAGAATTCCATATTTCAAGTTGGAAAATTGCGTCCCTAGATTTGTATATGTGAATAATAGAGAATTTTGTATTTCACATTCTGAAATCTGCATCTAGGTTTTCATATGTGAAAACTGAGAATTTCATCTTTTATGTAGGACTATCTCATTTCAGATGTCTATACTTGAAACAGATAATACCTTCATCAAGAGGCACATTAGTTCCTACTTTTCTTCTGTCGTTTGGGTATTGTTATTGGAAAACTAAGATTATTCATATCACCCACACAATTTGTTTTTAGCTTGTGCTTCATCTAGGATTTTATTTCATCATGATGTTTTCTGCACAGAAGTTAAATAAACAGGGAAACAAGATATAGCTTTGACTTATTCCTTTTTCAATTTTGAACTGTCAACTGTCCCATGTTCAATTCTAACTGTTGCATCTTTACTAGCATACATGTTTCTCAGGAGACAAGTGAGAATTCTAGTATTCTTATTTCTAAGAATTTTCCAAAATTATTATTTACTTTTATTTATTTATTTATTGGTTAGTGTGTGATTCACAGTGTCCAAGACATTAGCAGAGATAATTAAGCAGATATAGATGATTCTATGGTATCCTTTCCTTTTTCTATGAAACAGACATCAGTTCATATGCAACTCTTATGACTAAATCACTAAATACATATTACTGTGTTTGTTGTTTGTTTATTTTTTTTTAAGTCATTGCTGCTGTTCTTTTCTCTCTTTATCAAGTAGTCAAGTACCAACTGGTAATTTCCTATGAACTTGCCATCTAATTCTACAAGAATTAAATCATGCCCAAGGCAGTCTCTGAACTTTGACACCCACTGAATGGAGTTAAAACACGAGATCCAAAATCAGACATGTGTACTCTGGGAAAATGTGGAATGTTCAAAAAATAGCTAGATATATTCAAGTGCTGACTTTTTGAGCCCAATCATGTTATTACATTTTATATGGAAAGTTATGCATTTCTTCATGCTGATGACAATTCCTCATTAAGAGACATTTCCAAAGAGGAAAGAAAAGCAATAACAACAAAATGTGCTTAATTGCATGTTGGAAGTGAAAATAGTATCAGTTATGCATGTATATATGTAACCTCTACCAAACAGATTAATTCATCTCAACTAATGTTTTTGTTTTTACTATCAAGGAAAAAAGAATAATCGAGCTTGCCAGGCAATCCTGAGAAGTTTCAAGAAGGCTGAAATGTAGGAGGATATGAAATGCACCTCTCTCAATGAATGGATCACAAATAATACTTCTACATGGACAACAGTTCTTCAAGAGCATCAGATAAATACTAGGAGAAGACCCTGGACACCACAATGTCCCATATGGGTTTCAGAGATATCTGGGTAGAAAAGAATTAAGATGGGAGAAGGAGGATAAGAGGAAGCAAGACAAAACCCGTGCCTTGTGGTGGGAGATGCAGAAGCAGGGAAGAGATTTCTAGAATGAGGCAAGCCCCTTCACTAAAGGGCAAATTACTTTGGACTACAAGGAAGCAAGGTAAAACAGCTGATGAAATATAATTTGTATAAAGTAAGATTCACACAGACAATGTGTGTTGTTGCCCAATCTGGCCCAAACTGCAATGCAGCTTAACCAGTGTGCATGGGGTCTGGAAGCTGGACACGGGTTTAGAGAGCCATTCTGGGACAGGACTGTTGTTGGTTATGTGGAGATGGCCTGGTGGGGCACGTACGAGTAGTTGTGTAGCAGAAAATGCCTTTTGAGCATTCTCAAACTATGAAAGAGGCAGGACCTTACTGCTGTGTCATGCTCAGGAGGTAAAGATATCTCTGTAGCCACTCCTCTTCCTGCCTGTTAACACCTACTGCAAGGCAATAGAGAAAGACCAGCAGAAGTACCACTCATGCTCCTGAAAACACTGGCTAGACAAGGATCCCATTAAGGCCAAATCTCTTCTGCCCATGGCTGATGGCTCCTATTCATAATTGGCACCACCAGGGTTCCAGTACTCCAAACAGCTCTACCGCATCCTGTGCTCACCAAGGCAGAACCCCTTGTTCCACAAGTTTCTCAGGGCAGACTTCTTTGGTGACTACATGTGAGGAAGGAAAAAAAAAAAATTACACCTGAGACCTAGGGACGAGTCATTATGGAAGACGACTGAAAATCTAACCATGCTGCAGATTAAATATACACAATTAATGACACAGACCGTGTATCCATAGAATACATCAAAAGATGAGAAGAGGCCAAATGAAAGAAAATGCCCAGGCTCAGGCAGCTGTTAGAATCCACAGGAATTACAGGACTTTGGAGTCTGAGCTGTCCTTAGTTCCAGAGTCCAGTTATCTCCATTTTGGAAAGCTTCTCAAAGAGGTGTAGTTGTCCTCTGGCTCCTACTGGGGACTAAAACACTGGCAGATGAGACACTAGGAAGTATGTTTTATTCTGTTGTTGCATTGAATTATTTAGTTGTCGGTGCACTATTTTTCTCTGTTCTTTGTTACTATATATTGATTAGGCCTTTTAAGATTATTTCAACTATATTTTTTATTTTTGTATAACTATTTCTTTTTTTTGTTTGTTTGTTTGTTTCCTATTTTCTATGCCTTTTGTTGCTGTTGTGTGGCTTCATTTTTTTTTAAAGGTACGCATTTCAATATTAACTGGGATTTTGTGTTATTCTGTGGGAGCTGCATCTGATCTTCTTTTCAGAATTGTATTCTTTATTCTTCAGTGGACCCTCTGCTATGATGTTGGTTTTTACCTTGAGATTTACTTCATTGCTTTCCTTTATTAAGCCGTTGTCCTCTGTGTAATGTTTATTGTTTGTGGTACTTTTGATTATATTTTGCCATTTATCTTGCTACTCTTTTAATCTCAATCTCTTACTATATCATCTCTTACTGTGGCTGTCTGAGCATAAGTTGGGCCTGATCTTTTCAGGTGTCAGCACTGAGACAAGAGTCATGGGACACCAGAGAGCTCCAGTCTACAGTGAATATTGACGGGTGACATTCTCCATGAAGCCCTCCAACTTAATCTGTGATGCACTACACCCAACTGCATGCACAACCCAGGGCTGATGCCTCACACCACACAACAAGCAAGACAGAAACATAAACCAGTCATCAGCAGATAGACTGCCTAATGTCTGAATAATCTCATCATTCAGTTCAGTTCAGTCACTCAGTCATGTCTGACTCTTTGTGACCCCATGAATCGCAGCACACCAGGCCTCCCTGTCCATTACCAACTGCTGGAGTTCACTCAGACTCACATCCATCGAGTCAGTGATGCCATTCAGCCATCTCATCCTCTGTCGTCCCCTTCTCCTCCTGCCCCCAATCCTTCCCAGCGTCAGAGTCCTTTCCAATGAATCAACTCTTCGTATGAGGTGGCCAAAGTACTGGAGTTTCAGCTTTAGCATCATTCCTTCCAAAGAAATCCCAGGGCTGATCTCCTTCAGAATGGACTGGTTGGATCCCCTTGCAATCCAAGGGACTCTCAAGAGTCTTCTCCAAGACCACAGTTCAAAAGCATCAATTCTTTGGTGCTCAGCCTTCTTCACAGTCCAACTCTCACATCCATACATGACCACAGGAAAAACCATAGCCTTGACTAGACGGACCTTAGTCAGAAAAGTAATGTGTCTGCTTTTGAATATACTCTAGGTAACTTTTCCAGGATGTCTGGCTCTAGATGAGTTATGACAGCATCATGATTATCTGGATCGAGAAGATCTTTTTTATACAGTTCTTCTGCGTATTCTTGCCACCTCTTCTTAATATCTTTTGCTTCTGTTAGGTCCATACGATTTCTCTCCTTTATTGAGCCCATCTTTACATGAAATGTTCCCTTCGTATCTCTAATTTTCTTAAAGAGATCTCTAGTCTTTCCCATTCTGTTGTTTTCCTCTATTTCTTTGCATTGATCACTGAAGAAGGCTTTCTTATTTCTTCTTGTTATTCCCTGGTACTCTGCATTCAGATGCTTATATCTTTCCTTTTCTCCTTTGCTTTAGCCTCTCTTCTTTTCACAGCTATTTGTAAGGCCTCCCCAGACAGCCATTTTGCTTTTTTGTATTTCTTTTCCATGAGGATGGTCTTGATCCCTGTCTCCTGTACAATGTCATGAACATCATTCCATAGTTCATGAGGAACTCTATCTATCAGATCTAGGCCCTTAATTCTATTTCTCACTTCCACTGTATAATCATAAGGGATTTGATTTAGGTCATACCTGAATGTTCTAGCGGTTTGCCCTACTTTCTTCAATTTAAGTCTGAATTTGGTAATAAGGAATTCATGATCTGAGCCCCAGTCAGCTCCCAGCCTGGTTTTTGTTGACTATATAGAGTTTCTCAATCTTTGGCTGCAAAGAATATAATCAATCTGATTTCGGTGTTGACCATCTGGTGAGGTCCATGTGTAGAGTCTTGCTTTGTGTTGTTGGAAGAGGGTGTTTGCTATGATGAGTGCATTTTCTTGGCCAAACTCTATTAGTCTTTGCCCTGCTTCGTTCAGCATTTCAAGGCCAAATTTGTCTGTTACTCCAGGTGTTTCTTGACTTCCTACTTTTGCATTCCAGTCTCCTATAATGAAAATGACATCTTTTTGGGTTGTTAGTTCTAAAAGGTCTTAAATGGGGAAACAGTGGAAACAGTGTCAGACTAATCCCATAGACAACTGCAAATGGCATGAACAGACATGGTACCACCATTAGAGAGGGAAGACTCAGCTGCATACTTAAGAACATAGTTGTCAGTCTCTTCCATTCCAAAGCCCACAGTGGTCACTCAACAACTTTTATTGACTTGGAGTGGAGACTTGGAAATAACTATAACCAAGCAGACTGGGAAGAAATGACCATTAACACAGTAAGTAGGGAATTGTGAAGACAGAGAAAATATGTTGTGGGCAACGAACGTGGTAAAAGCTCACAACATAATGAAAAAAAAATGGGTAGGCTCCCTGAGAAAGATTCGGAAGTTATGGTAGTAAATGTGATAAAACATTAGAGAAATAGGATAGAGAATAGACGAGAAATATTTCTGAAGGCATAGAAAAATGAATAAGTAACAACAAAAAATTACAAATACAAAAATGGGCATTGGTCTTTATAGGGCTAATACACACTCTTGTACTGCTGAAGCCAACATAATTTGGAAACAATTTACCCACAATTTAAAAATGAAAGTTTATTTTTTTTAATTTTAAAATCTTTAATTCTTACAGGCGTTCCCAAACATGAACCCCCCTGCCACCTCCCTCCCCACAAACATCTCTCTGGGTCATCCCCATGCACCAGCCCCAAGCATGCTGCATCCTGCGTCAGACATAAAAATGAATTTTAAAAAGAAATGCGACTATACATGTGGCCATTCATGTTGATGCATGACAAAACTAATACAATATTGTAAAGTAATTAACCTCCAGTTGAAATAAATAAATTTATATATATATGACAAAAAAAAAAAAAAAAAAAAAAAGAAGAGAAACACAAGCATTCAAAGGTACAAGAGACCTGACAAAGTTAATTGATACTTGTAGAATATTTCACCCAAACACAGCAGAATATACATTTTTCTAAAGTCAAAATGAATTAAACCAGAATAAATCACAAAATAAATATCAAATCAAGCCTTGGCAAATTTAAGATAATGGTAACTGTATCAGTCAATTTTTTTTTTTTTTTAACAAAATGCTATGATTTACATAGCATAGTTTTGGGGGCAGCAGCTATGAAAACATGAATCCATTTAGGCTAACAAATACTCCTCTACATGGTCAAGAGATCTCTAATAAAATCAGAGAGAAAAAAAAGAAAAG
>NW_017199064.1:0-7463 GCF_001704415.2 Capra hircus | reverse complement strand
CTCACACCCCCAACCCAAACCATGAACCCAATCCCCTGAACCCCAAACCCCAAACCTCAAATCTCGACCCCGAACCACAAACCTCACATACTCAACCCCTAATCGGAACCTCAAACCCGAATCCCCAAACCCCAAACCCAAATCCTAAACCCCTAATCCCTAACCCAAACCGTCAACCCAGAAACCGAACCCCTAACCCCAACCCCCAACCCTCAACCCAAACCCCAAACCCATAACTGGAACCCCAAACCGAACCCCTCACCCAAATCCCAAACTCAAACCCCAAACCCCTAACCCGAATCCCAAATCCCCAACCCCAACCGTGAACCTCAAACCCCAAACCCCTAACCCTAACCTCAAACCCAAACCCCAACTGCGAACCTCTAAACCAATCCGAGAACCCCTAACCTGATCCCCAAACCCAAACCCAAGCCCCAAACTCAAACCGCGAGCCCCAAACCCCAAACCCTTAACCCGATCCTCAAACCCCAAACCCCAACTGCAAACCCCTAATCTGAACCGAGAACCCATAACCTGATCCCCAAACCCCAAACCCCTAAGCTGAACCTTGAACCCCTAATCGGAACCCCAAACCCCAAACGAGAACCGCGAACCCGGAACCCCAAACCCTGAACTCCAAACCCCAAACCCGAACCCTGAACCCTAACCCGAACCCGAATCCAAACCCTAAGAAGGGAGGGGATTCCCGTAACCCGAACTCTGAACCTGAACCCTAACAAGTTGAGGGGATGCCGGCACCCTAACCCTAACCCTAACCCTAACAATAAAACTCTAAAAGAAAAAGAAACTTTTCTGGCCTAAGCCCCGCCCCTTGTCGGTCCCCCATCCGCTCAAAGCAAAAAAGGCAAGCCCGGACTGGAACTTCTGACCCACAAAGCCAGACTGCATGTTTACTCGGCCGTCAGCCTAACCGCTATGCTAACAAAGCCCCCCGGGTTTCATGCTGCTCCCAGGCACTCTTCAAGCCTCGGCCCGCCAGGGCAGGCTAATAAAGAACTATGGGCCCCATTAGCGCTCACTTTAAGCCCTAACCGTAACCTGAACCCTGACCCTGACCTGAACCCTAACCCAAACCCGAACTCTAAGAAGAGGGGGGTTCCCCGAATTCTAACCCTAACCCCGAACCCGAACCCGAGCGAGTTGGGGGGTTGCCCGAACCCTAACCCTAAGCTTCACAATAAACCTCTAAAATCAAAAGAAACTTTTCTGGTCTAAGCCCCGCCTCTTGTGGTCCCCCGCCCCCCTAAAAGGGAAAGAGTTAAACCGGGACTTGAACTCCTGACCTACAGACCCTAGTCTGCCTGACTTACCAGCCTGCCTAACCGCTATGCTACAGAGGCTTGCTGTTTCAGGCAGCGCTCCCGGGCCCTCTTCAAGCCTCTGCGCGCCAGGGTCTGGCTCTATAGAATATCATGGCTGTCCTAGGTCATCTTTGCTTCTTATCCCTAAATCATAGACAGATGAGCTGAGAAAAAGCTTGGGTTGTCTCGGTGGGGTGGATCTGCTTGTCCTTGTGTTTCCCCTGGAGGCAGTCGCGGTCCCGCGGGCCTGGCCTGGCAGGGGGCGTGGGGGCGGGGCGCACCGTGCGCGCCGTCGGGGGCGGGGCGAGCCTGGGCGGCTGGTCAGGGGCGCGGCTCACGGGAGCGGGTCTGGGGCGGGGTGAACATGGCGGCGCCTCGGGGCCAGGGGTCCCCAGTTGTGCTCTCAGGGCTCGCCATTGCAGCTGGGACTGCTCGTTTCGTGGGCTCCTGGGTCCCCGTCGATTGGCATCCAGCGAGCAGAGCGCAGGGCTGTGGACCACAGGTAAGGGAACTCGGACTCGGCGGAGCAGGGAACCATGTCTTCTGCCCTTTGTTTGCAGTCTCGGAGCCGACTGAAATGGCGATCGCAGAAAAGCCTCGCCTTTGGGGCCGAGGGTTTTACCGCTTCACCCCTTTGCATACAGCTCAGACCCGCGCGCTTTTCCCAAGCAGCCGAGTGTATTGCTTCCTACAGGCCTGGAGAGGATAACAGGCAGGAAGGCCAGGGGTCTCCAGACAGAGAAAATAAACTGCAAGTGTCAGACGTTTTTTTCTCTCTCTTAAGAGGCAGGAGGAGACCAAAGAGGGCTGCGGTTTTTTTTTCTCCATCTTGATACAAATGTAAAAGAAGGTTTCTCTGAAAATTCTGTGTTGCCATGACAACTCCTGGCTCCACCTGAATTTAACTTTTCTCAAACCTTGAACTAAGCAATGCATTGTTCTTATGGAAATGTTTGTCTTAAGGTATGTTAATGTCTTCAGGTCAGTTCCCCCTAAGGGCTCAGAAACGACTCGACAAACCGGTTTGTCTTACTCATACCTGGTTCTCTTAACCTCTGTGAATGAAACTATATATTTGCTTGGAAATCTGCCTTTCTTCAAGATTCCTGTCCATCATTTTCTGGCCTGGGATGACTCATCTGCTGCCAATGTGATCTCAATGCATGCTGTGGGTGAGGGGCCTGGTGCCATTCTCTGAGACATTGTCTTTCTTTCCTTAGCAGACTGCTAGTGGCTGTATAACATCTGGCTAAAGACTAGCAGGGGGTACTCTTCTTCCCCTTTGAATGTCTACGTCAGCAGCTCTCTCGATCTCTTTTACTTGAATCAAACTTTTCACAGAAACTCTGAGCATCAACTTCGTCACTTGCCTGGATTGAATTCTCTCTGAGCAGATTGCTTTTTTGTTTTTTTTTTTTTATTCATTTATTTCATTTAATGCAGATCTAGCATGACAAAAAAAAAAAAAAAAAAGAAAAAAAAAAAAAAAAAAAAGATACACAAAAACAACAATGACAATAGATCTAAAATATAAAAAAAAAAAAGACAAAAAAAAAAAACAGATTATACAGCACTAGCAGTCTGCTAAGGAAAGAAAGACAATGTCTCAGAGAATGGCACCAGGCCCCTCACCCACAGCATGCATTGAGATCACATTGGCAGCAGATGAGTCATCCCAGGCCAGAAAATGATGGACAGGAATCTTGAAGAAAGGCAGATTTCCAAGCAAATATATAGTTTCATTCACAGAGGTTAAGAGAACCAGGTATGAGTAAGACAAACCGGTTTGTCGAGTCGTTTCTGAGCCCTTAGGGGGAACTGACCTGAAGACATTAACATACCTTAAGACAAACATTTCCATAAGAACAATGCATTGCTTAGTTCAAGGTTTGAGAAAAGTTAAATTCAGGTGGAGCCAGGAGTTGTCATGGCAACACAGAATTTTCAGAGAAACCTTCTTTTACATTTGTATCAAGATGGAGAAAAAAAAACCGCAGCCCTCTTTGGTCTCCTCCTGCCTCTTAAGAGAGAGAAAAAAACGTCTGACACTTGCAGTTTATTTTCTCTGTCTGGAGACCCCTGGCCTTCCTGCCTGTTATCCTCTCCAGGCCTGTAGGAAGCAATACACTCGGCTGCTTGGGAAAAGCGCGCGGGTCTGAGCTGTATGCAAAGGGGTGAAGCGGTAAAACCCTCGGCCCCAAAGGCGAGGCTTTTCTGCGATCGCCATTTCAGTCGGCTCCGAGACTGCAAACAAAGGGCAGAAGACATGGTTCCCTGCTCCGCCGAGTCCGAGTTCCCTTACCTGTGGTCCACAGCCCTGCGCTCTGCTCGCTGGATGCCAATCGACGGGGACCCAGGAGCCCACGAAACGAGCAGTCCCAGCTGCAATGGCGAGCCCTGAGAGCACAACTGGGGACCCCTGGCCCCGAGGCGCCGCCATGTTCACCCCGCCCCAGACCCGCTCCCGTGAGCCGCGCCCCTGACCAGCCGCCCAGGCTCGCCCCGCCCCCGACGCGCGCACGGTGCGCCCCGCCCCACGCCCCCTGCCAGGCCAGGCCCGCGGGACCGCGACTGCCTCCAGGGGAAACACAAGGACAAGCAGATCCACCCCACCGAGACAACCCAAGCTTTTTCTCAGCTCATCTGTCTATGATTTAGGGATAAGAAGCAAAGATGACCTAGGACAGCCATGATATTCTATAGAGCCAGACCCTGGCGCGCAGAGGCTTGAAGAGGGCCCGGGAGCGCTGCCTGAAACAGCAAGCCTCTGTAGCATAGCGGTTAGGCAGGCTGGTAAGTCAGGCAGACTAGGGTCTGTAGGTCAGGAGTTCAAGTCCCGGGTTTAACTCTTTCCCTTTTAGGGGGCGGGGGACCACAAGAGGCGGGGCTTAGACCAGAAAAGTTTCTTTTGATTTTAGAGGTTTATTGTGAAGCTTAGGGTTAGGGTTCGGGCAACCCCCCAACTCGCTCGGGTTCGGGTTCGGGGTTAGGGTTAGAATTCGGGGAACCCCCCTCTTCTTAGAGTTCGGGTTTGGGTTAGGGTTCAGGTCAGGGTCAGGGTTCAGGTTACGGTTAGGGCTTAAAGTGAGCGCTAATGGGGCCCATAGTTCTTTATTAGCCTGCCCTGGCGGGCCGAGGCTTGAAGAGTGCCTGGGAGCAGCATGAAACCCGGGGGGCTTTGTTAGCATAGCGGTTAGGCTGACGGCCGAGTAAACATGCAATCTGGCTTTGTGGGTCAGAAGTTCCAGTCCGGGCTTGCCTTTTTTGCTTTGAGCGGATGGGGGACCGCAAGGGGCGGGGCTTAGGCCAGAAAAGTTTCTTTTTCTTTTAGAGTTTTATTGTTAGGGTTAGGGTTAGGGTTAGGGTGCCGGCATCCCCTCAACTTGTTAGGGTTCAGGTTCAGAGTTCGGGTTACGGGAATCCCCTCCCTTCTTAGGGTTTGGATTCGGGTTCGGGTTAGGGTTCAGGGTTCGGGTTTGGGGTTTGGAGTTCAGGGTTTGGGGTTCCGGGTTCGCGGTTCTCGTTTGGGGTTTGGGGTTCCGATTAGGGGTTCAAGGTTCAGCTTAGGGGTTTGGGGTTTGGGGATCAGGTTATGGGTTCTCGGTTCAGATTAGGGGTTTGCAGTTGGGGTTTGGGGTTTGAGGATCGGGTTAAGGGTTTGGGGTTTGGGGCTCGCGGTTTGAGTTTGGGGCTTGGGTTTGGGGTTTGGGGATCAGGTTAGGGGTTCTCGGATTGGTTTAGAGGTTCGCAGTTGGGGTTTGGGGTTTGAGGTTAGGGTTAGGGGTTTGGGGTTTGAGGTTCACGGTTGGGGTTGGGATTTGGGATTCGGGTTAGGGGTTTGGGGGTTTTGGAGTTTGGGATTTGGGTGAGGGGTTCGCGGTTTGGGGTTCCAGTTATGGGTTTGGGGTTTGGGTTGAGGGTTGGGGGTTGGGGATTAGGGGTTCGGTTTCTGGGTTGACGGTTTGGGTTAGGGATTAGGGGTTTAGGATTTGGGTTTGGGGTTTGGGGATTGGGGTTTGAGGTTCCGATTAGGGGTTGAGTATGTGAGGTTTGTGGTTCGGGGGGTCGAGATTTGAGGTTTGGGGTTTGGGGTTCAGGGGGGATTGGGTTCATGGTTTGGGGTTGGGGGTGTGAGGTGCAGTTTCGAGTTTTGCTGTTCGGGTTAGGAATTAGGGGTTGGCAGTTCGGGGTTCGGCTTAGAGGTTTGGGGTGTGCGGTTTTGGATTTGAGGTTTGGGGTTCCGGTTAGGGGTTTGGGGTTTGGGGTTCGGGTTAGCAGTTTGGAGTTTGGGTTTTGGGGTTGGGGTTTCGGGGTTTAGGGTTCGGTTTTGGTGTTTGCGGTTTGGGATTGGGGTTTGGGATTTGGGGTTCAGGTTAGGGGTTTGCGATTCGGGTTAGGGGTTTGGGGTTCGGGTTCGGGGTGTGGGGTGGGGTACAGGTTAGGGGTTTGGGTTCAGGGTTTGGGGTTCGGTTTAGGGGTGTGCGGTTTGGGTTTGGGTTTGGGGTTCGGGCTAGTGGTTTGGGGTTCGGGGTTGGGTTCTGGATTGGGGTTCGGAGTTATGGATTCGGGTTTGGGCTACGTGTTTCAGGATTTGCGGTTCGGGGCTTGAGGGTCGGGGTTTGGGTTTGGGGTTTAGGGCTCGGGTTAGGGGTTTGGGTTAGGGTTAGGGGTTCACGGTACGGGTTAGGTGTTTGGGGTTCGGAGTTTGGGGATTGGGTTAGGGGTTTTGAGTTCGGGTAAGGGGTTTGGAGTTCCCTGTTCAGGGTTTGGGGTTTGCGGTTGGGATAGGGGTTCAGATTCAGGATATGGGGTTTGGGGTTCGGGTACCATGTTTGGGTATGTGGTTCGGGGTTTGGGGTATGTGGTTCATTGTTTGGGGTTTGAAAGCCCTCCTTGCAGGGAGCTAGGTGCGCCTCCAGTACGGCAGAGCTCTGGCTCTGCTCAGAGCCCCGATCTGGCAGAGTTCCCGTCGCGAGGCTGCTCTGCCATGGGCGAGCCTTGCCCAGACTTACCTTGCTTTTAGGCTCCCTCCCTAGGAAGGAGCAGGCTGTGTGAGGCTGGGAGACGCCACTGGCGCCTTCCTGGCTTCAGCTCTTCCCCTGCCTTGCCTTTGCACTTAGGTCCCAAGCGTCCTTGAGGAGGGCTCAGGGGCTGGTGGGTTGCACACTACCAAGGGCTCCAGAAGTGAGAGTTCTGTAGGAGGGATCGAAAGGCAACAGCAGGGCTCCTTCAGCGGTTGCTTGGCCGCCCAGACTCAGCGCCACACGGAGAGCACCAGGTTCCAAGGGCCCCTGGCTGGGTTTTGCAGCCCCGAACACCCAGAGGCTGACTCCATGGGTGCCTAGAAAGTGTGTGACAGACGTAGGTTCCCGCCACTCTCCTCCCCAGCAGAGACATGTGCAGGTGGTTGGGGCCTGATCCTGCGTGTCTGGGTTCCCGCCCACAGCCCAACTCAGGGGAAGCAGCCCCTGAGGCAAGACCTGCTGGAGGAGCCCTGCGCCCCGCCTGATAGGCGAGTGCACAGCCAGCAGGGAAGCGAGCCTCCTCGGGGAAGAGGAGGCAGCCAGCCCGTCAAGAGGAAAGCCCTGCTTGCACGGAGCTAAGTGCGCCTCCAGTACGGCAGAGCTCTAGCTCTGCTCAGAGCCCCGATCTGGCAGAGTTCCTGGCGCGAGGCTGCTCTGCCGGGGGCTAGCCTTGCCCAGACTTGCCTTGCTTTTAGGCTGCCTCTCCAGGAAGGAGCAGGCAGCAGGAGCCTGGGAGTCGCCACTGGCGCCTTTCTTGCCTCAGCTCCAATCCTGCCTTGCCTTTGCACTTAGGTCCCAGTCCTCCTTAAGGAGAGCTTAGGGGCTGGTGGGTTGCACACTGCCAAGGGCTCCAGCAGTGAGAACTCTGTCAGAGGGAAGGGAAGGGCAACTGCAGGGCTCCTCCAGCGGTTGCTTGGCCGCCCAGATTCAGCGCCACACGGAGAGCACCAGGCTCCCAGGCCCCTGGCTGGGGTTTTCAGCCCCGCACACACGGAGGCTGATTCCTTGGGTGCCCAGAAAGTGTATGACAGACGTAGGTTCCCTAGCACTCTCCTCCCCAGCAGAGACACATTGGGGCCTGATCCTGCGTGTCTGGGTTCCTGCCCACAGCCCCAAC
>NW_017199063.1:0-7463 GCF_001704415.2 Capra hircus | reverse complement strand
ACTCGAGAGGAAGCACGAGAGTCCCGCCCACATCCAGAGGAGCCCCGTTTCCGCGTCCTAGCTCGAGAGGAGGGATCCTTTCCCTGCGTGGTCGGGAAACAATTCCTGGCGTTTCCATCGCATCTCAAGAGGAGGCGCTCTCCACAGGAAAGGCGAGAGGAACTCCAGGGTCGTTCCACATTCCCAGAGTCCCCAGGATGTCTCAGTCCATTCGAGGGAAACCTGCTTTCCCTGCACTTCCTCGACTTTCAAGGGAAGATCGACTCACACCACGGTGGCACGTGGGACAGCCCTGTGGGAAAGCCTCGTTGGAAAGCCTCGAGGGAAAGCCACAGATCCCTTGATCCACGCGAAGGGAAGCGTGACTCTGCTGCTACAGCTCGAGGGGAAAGCGCATGTGCATGCCCCCACTCGAGACGAGGACTGGACTCCACTGGGGAGACTACAGAAGAACCCCAAGATCCATGTCAGCACTGGAGAGGAATGCTAAGGTTCCGGCACCTACTCCACACAAGATTTTATGCCCCGGCATAGACGGGAGAGGAATCCCGAGAGGCCCCCGAGCAACTCGCATGGGGACTGGCCTTTCCTGAGGCCACCAGAGCGGGTCCCTGAGGTCCCCGTCGTAAGTCGAGAGCACCTGCCGCAACTCGAGAAACTCCAGGAGGTTCTCTCCTCCAGGCGAGATGAGGCCCATTTCCGCTGAGGCGTCTCGAGGCTAGTCACACCTAACCTCTGGAACTTCCAACGGGTCCTTCACACCCTTGCCGCAACTCAAGAAGTTCCCCGACATACCCGTCTCCACTCGAGACGAAGCATGAGAGTCCCGCTCACATCCAGAGGAGCCCCGTTTCCGCCTCCTAGCTCGAGAGGAGGGATCATTTCCCTGCGTGGTCGGGAAAGAATTCCCGGCGTTCCCACGATCGGCTTCCACAGAGGCAGGCGCTCACCACAGTGAAGTGCGAGATGGATCCTCCAGGGTCATGCACATGTCCAGAGTCGCCCAGGATGTCTCTGTCGAATTCGACAGGAAACCTATTTTCCTGGCACTGCGTCGACTTTCAGTCGAGGATCGACTCATCACCACGGTTGCACTGTGGGAGCGCCTCCTGTGGAAAGCCTACGTGGGAAAGCCGGGAATTCTTTCCCGACCACGCAGGGAAATGATCCCTCCTCTCGAGCTAGGAGGCGGAAACGGGGCTCCTCTGGATGTGAGCGGGACTCTCATGCTTCGTCTCGAGTGGAGACGGGTATGTCGGGGAACTTCTTGAGTTGCGGCAAGGGTGTGAAGGACCCGTTGGAAGTTCCAGAGGTTAGGTGTGACTAGCCTCGAGACGCCTCAGCGGAAATGGGCCTCATCTCGCCTGGAGGAGAGAACCTCCTGGAGTTTCTCGAGTTGCGGCAGGTGCTCTCGACTTACGACGGGGACCTCAGGGACCCGCTCTGGTGGCCTCAGGAAAGGCCAGTCCCCATGCGAGTTGCTCGGGGGCCTCTCGGGATTCCTCTCCCGTCTATGCCGGGGCATAAAATCTTGTGTGGAGTAGGTGCCGGAACCTTAGCATTCCTCTCCAGTGCTGACATGGATCTTGGGGTTCTTCTGTAGTCTCCCCAGTGGAGTCAGTCCTCGTCTCGAGTGGGGGCATGCACATGCGCTTTCCCCTCGAGCTGTAGCAGCAGAGTCACGCTTCCCTTCGCGTGGATCAAGGGATCTGTGGCTTTCCCTCGAGGCTTTCCAACGAGGCTTTCCCACAGGGCTGTCCCACGTGCCACCGTGGTGTGAGTCGATCTTCCCTTGAAAGTCGAGGAAGTGCAGGGAAAGCAGGTTTCCCTCGAATGGACTGAGACATCCTGGGGACTCTGGGAATGTGGAACGACCCTGGAGTTCCTCTCGCCTTTCCTGTGGAGAGCGCCTCCTCTTGAGATGCGATGGAAACGCCAGGAATTGTTTCCCGACCACGCAGGGAAAGGATCCCTCCTCTCGAGCTAGGACGCGGAAACGGGGCTCCTCTGGATGTGGGCGGGACTCTCGTGCTTCCTCTCGAGTGTAGACGGGTATGTCGGGAATCTTCTTGAGTTGCAGCAAGGGTGTGAAGTCGCTTTGGAGCTCCAGAGGTTAGGTGTGATTAGCCTCGAGATGCCTCAGCGGAAATGGCACTCATCTCGCCTGGAGGGGAGAACCTCCTGGATGTTCTCGAGTTGCGGCAGGTGCTCTCGACTTACGACGGGGACCTCAGGGACCACTCTGGTGGGCTCTGGAAAGGCCAGTCCCCATGCGAGTTGTTCGGGGGCCTCTCGGGATTCCTCTCCCGTCGTGCCGGGGCCTAAGATCTTGTGTGGAGCCGGTGCCCGGAACCTGAGTATTCCTCTCCAGTGCTGACATGGATCTTGGGGACTTCTGGAGTCTCCCCAGTAGAGTCAGTCCTCTCTCGAGTGGGGGCATGCACGTGCGCTTTCCTTCCGAGCTGTAGTAGCAGTGTCATGCTTCCCTTCGCGTGGATCAAGGGATCTGTGGCTTTCCTCGAGGCTTTCCCACGGTGCCTTCCCACGAGGCTTTCCCACAAGGCTGCCCACGTGCACGTGGTGTGAGTCGATCGTCGGCTTGAAAGTCGAGGCAGTGCAGGGAAAACAGGTTTCCCTGGAATGGACTGAGACATCTGGGGACTCTGGGAATGGTGGCAAGACCCTGGAGTTCCTCTCGCCTTTCCTGTGGAGAATGCCTCCTCTTGAGATGCGACGGAAATGCCGGGAATTCTTTCCCGACCACGCAGGGGAAGGATCTCTCCTCTCGAGCTAGGAGGCGGAAACGGGGCTCCTCTGGATGAGGCGGGACTCTCGTGATTCCTCTCGAGTGGAGACGGGTATGTCGGGGAAATTCTTGAGTTGCAGCCAGGGTGTGAAAGACCCTTTGTATGTTCCAGAGGGTAGGTGTGATTAGCCTCGCGGCGCCTCAGCGGAAATGGGCCTCATCTCGCCTGGAGGGGCGAACCTCCTGGATTTTCTCGAGTTGCGGCAGGTGCTCTCGACTTACGACGGGGACATCTGGGACCCGCTCTGGTGGCCTCAGGAAAGGCAGTCCCCATGCGAGTTGCTCGGGGCCTCTCGGTATTCCTCTCCCATCGATGCCGCGGCCTAAGACCTCGTGTGGAGTCGGTGCCAGAACTGAGGATTCCTCTCCAGTGCTGACATGGATCTTGGGGTACTTCTGGAGTCTAGCCAGGAGACTCAGTCCTCGTCTCGAGTGGGGGCATGCACGTGCGCTTTCCTCCCGAGCTGTAGCAGCAGTGTCACGCTTCCCATCGCTTGGATCAAGGGATCTGTGGCTTTCCCTCGAGGCTTTCCCACGAGGCTTTCCCACAGGGCTGCCCCACGTGCCACCGTGGTGTGAGTCGATCCTCGGCTTGAAAGTCGACGCAGTGCAGGGAAAACAGATTTCCCTGGAATGGACTGAGACACCTGGTTGTCTCTGGGAATGGTGTCAGGACCCTGGAGTTCCTCTCGCCTTTCCTGTGGAGAGCGCCTCCTCTTGAGATGCGACGGGAACGCCGGGAATTCTTTCCCGACCAAGAAGGGAAAGGATCCCTCATCTCAGGCTAGGAGTCGGAAACGGGGCTCCTCTGGATGTGGCCGGGACTCTCGTGCTTCCTCTCAAGTGGAGACGGGTATGTCGGGGAACTTCTTGAGTTGCAGCAAGGGTGTGAAGAACCTTTGGAAGTTCCAGAGGTTAGGTGTGATTAGCCTCGAGATGCTCAGCGGAAATGGGCCTCATCTCTCCTGGAGGGGAGAACCTCCTGGATTTTCTCGAGTTGCAGCAGGTGCTCTCGACTTACTACGGGGACCTCAGGGACCCGCTCTGGTGGCCTCAGGAAAGGCCAGTCCCCAAGCGAGTTGCTCGGGGGCCTCTCGGGATTCCTCTCCCGTCTATGCCGGGGCATAAGATCTTGTGTGGAGTCGGTGCCGGAACCTTAGCTTTCCTCTCCAGTGCTGACATGGATCTTGGGGTTCTTCTGTAGTCTCCCCAGTGGAGTCAGTCCTCGTCTCGAGTGGGGGCATGCACATGCGCTTTCCCCTCGAGCTGTAGCAGCAGTGTCACGCTTCCCTTCGCGTGGATCAAGGGATCTGTGGCTTTCCCTCGAGGCTTTCCCACGAGGCTTTCCCACAGGGCTGCCCCACGTGCCACCGTGGTGTGAGTCGATCTTCGCTTGAAAGTCGAGGCAGTGCAGGGAAAGCAGGTTTCCCTGGAATGGACTGAGACATCCTGGGGACTCTGGGAATGTGGAACGACCCTGGAGTTCCTCTCGCCTTTCCTATGGAGAGCGCCTCCTCTTGAGATGCGAGGAAACGCCAGGAATTGTTTCCCGACCACGCAGGGAAAGGATCCCTCCTCTCGAGCTAGGAGGCGGAAACGGGGCTCCTCTGGATGTGGGCGGGACTCTCGTGCTTCCTCTCGAGTCGAGATGGGTATGTCGGGGAACTTCTTGAGTTGCAGCAAGGGTGTGAAGTCGCTTTGGGAGCTCCAGAGGTTAGGTGTGATTAGCCTCGAGATGCCTCAGCGGAAATGGCACTCATCTCGCCTGGAGGGGAGAACCTCCTGGATGTTCTCGAGTTGCGGCAGGTGCTCTCGACTTACGACGGGGACCTCAGGGACCCACTCTGGTGGGCTCTGGAAAGGCCAGTCCCCATGCGAGTTGTTCGGGGGCCTCTCGGGATTCCTCTCCCGTCGATACTGGGGCCTAAGATCTTGTGTGGAGTCAGTTCCAGAACCTGAGGATTTCTCTCCCAGTGCTGACATGGATCTTGGGGTACTTCTGGAGTCTCCCCAGGGGAGTCAGTCCTCGTCTCGAGTGGGGCATGCACGTGCGCTTTCCTCCCGAGCTGTAGCAGTGGTGTCGCGCTTCCCTTCAAGTGGATCAAGGGATCTGTGGATTTCCCTCGAGGCTTTCCCACGACGCTTTCCCAGGAGGCTTTCCCACGAGGCTTTCCCACAGGGCAGTCCCACGTGCCACCGGTGGTGTGAGTCGATCATCGACTTGAAAGTCGACGCAGTGCAGGGAAAATAGGTTTTCCTGGAATCGACAGAGACATCTGGGGGACTCTGGGAATGGTGGCATGACCCTGGAGTTCCTCTCGCCTTTCCTGTGGTGAGCGCCTCCTCTTGAGATGCGACGGGAACGCCGGGAATTCTTTCCCGACCACGCAAGGAAATGATCCCTCCTCTCGAGCTAGGAGGCGGAAACGGGGCTCCTCTGGATGTGGGCGGGACTCTCATGCTTCTTCTCGAGTGGAGACGGGTATGTCGGGAAACTTCTTGAGTTGCGGCAAGGGTGTGAAGGACCCGTTGGAAGTTCCAGAGGTTAGGTGTGACTAGCCTCGAGACGCCTCAGCGGAAATGGGCCTCATCTCGCCAGGAGGAGAGAACCTCCTGGATTTTCTCGAGTTGCGGCAGGTGCTCTCGACTTACGACGGGGACCTCAGGGACCCGCTCTGGTGGCCTCAGGAAAGGCCAGTCCCCATGCGAGTTGCTCGGGGCCTCTCGGGATTCCTCTCCCGTCTATGCCGGGCATAAGATCTTGTGTGGAGTCGGTGCTGGAACCTTAGCATTCCTCTCCAGTGCTGACATGGATCTTGGGGTTCTTCTGTAGTCTCCCAGTGGAGTCAGTCCTCGTCTCGAGTGGGGGCATGCACATGCGCTTTCCCCTCGAGCTGTAGCAGCAGAGTCACGCTTCCCTTCGCGTGGATCAAGGGATCTGTGGCTTTCCCTCGAGGATTTCCAACGAGGCTTTCCCACAGGGCTGTCCCACGTGCCACGTGGTGTGAATCGATCTTCGCTTGAAAGTCGAGGCAGTGCAGGGAAAGCAGGTTTCCCTCGAATGGACTGAGATATCCTGGGGACTCTGGGAATGTGGAACGACCCTGGAGTTCCTCTCGCCTTTCCTGTGGAGAGCGCCTCCTCTTGAGATGCGACGGAAATGCCAGGAATTGTTTCCCGACCACGCAGGGAAAGGATCCCTCCTCTTGAGCTAGGAGGCGGAAACGGGGATCCTCTGGATGTGGGCGAGACTCTTGTGCTTCCTCTCGAGTGTAGACGGGTATGTCGGGATCTTCTTGAGTTACAGCAAGGGTGTGAAGTCGCTTTGGGAGCTCCAGAGGTTAGGTGTGATTAGCTCGAGATGCCTCAGCGGAAATGGCACTCATCTCGCCTGGAGGGGAGAACCTCCTGGATGTTTCTCGAGTTGCGGCAGGTGCTCTCGACTTACGACGGGACCTCAGGGACCCACTCTGGTGGGCTCTGGAAAGGCCAGTCCCCATGCGAGTTGTTCGGGGCCTCTCGGGATTCCTCTCCCGTCGATGCCGGGCCTAAGATCTTGTGTGGAGCCGGTGCCGGAACCTGAGTTTTCCACTCAGTGCTGACATGGATCTTGGGGTTCTTCTGTAGTCTCCCCAGTGGAGTCAGTCCTCGTCTCGAGTGGGGGCATGGACATGCGCTTTCCCTCGATCTGTAGCAGCAGTGTCATGCTTTCCTTCGCATGGATCAAGGGATCTGTGGCTTTCCTTCAGGCTTTCACACGAGGATTTCCCACGAGACTTTCCCAAAGGACTGTCCACGTCCACCGTGTTGTGAGTCGATCCTCGGCTTGAAAGTCGAAAGCAGTGCAGGGAAAACAGGTTTCCCTGGAATGGACTGAGACATCTGGGGGATTCTGGAAATGTGCCTCGATCCTGGAGTTCCTCTCGCCTTTCCTGTGGAGAGCGCCTCCTCTTGAGATGCGACGGGAACGCCGGGAATTCTTTCCCGACCCCGCAGGGAAAGGATCCCTCCTCTCGAGCTAGGAGGGGGAAACGGGGCTCCTCTGGATGTGGGCGGACTCTCGTGCTTCCTCTCGAGTGGAGACGGGGTATGTCGGGGAACTTCTTGAGTTGCAGCAAGGGTGTGAAGGACCCTTTGGAAGATCCAGACGTTAGATGTGATTAGCCTTGAGACGCCTCAGCGGAAATGGGCCTCATCTCGCCTGGTGGAGGGAGAACCTCCTGGATTTTCTCTAGTTGCGGCAGGTGCTTTCGACTTACGATGGGGACCTCAGAGACCCGCTCTGGTTGCCTCAGGAGAGGCCAGTCCCCATGCGAGTTGCTCGGGGGCCTCTCAGGATTCCTCTCCCCTCGAATCCGGGGCCTAAGACCTTGAGTGGAGTCGGTGCCGAAACCTGTGGATTCCTCTCCAGTGCTGACATGGAACTTGGGGTACTTCTGGAGCCTCCCCAGGGCGAGTCAGTCCTCGTCTCGAGTGGGGCATGCAAGGTGCTCTTTCCTCCGAGCTGTAGCAGCAGTGTCACGCTTCCCTTCGCGTGGATCAAGGCATCAGGGGCTTTCCCTTGAGGCTTTCCCACAGGACTGTCCCACGTGCCACCGTGGTGTGAGTCGATCCTCGGCTTCAAAGTCGAGGCAGTGTAGGGAAAACAGGTTTCCCT
>NW_017199062.1:0-7463 GCF_001704415.2 Capra hircus | reverse complement strand
GGCAGTGCAGGGAAAACAGGTTTCCCTGGAATGGACTGAGACATCTGGGGGACTCTGGGAATGTGGCACGACCCTGGAGTTCCTCTCGCCTTTCCTGTGGGAGAGCGCCTCCTCTTTGAGATGCGACGGAAACGCCCGGAATTCTTTCCCAACCACGCAGGAAAGGATCCCTCCTCTCGAGCTAGGAGGCGGAAACGGGGCTCCTCTGATGTGGCGGGACTCTCGTGCTTCCTTCTCGAGTGGAGACGGGTATGTCGGGGAACTTCTTGAGTTGCAGCAAGGTGAAGGACCCTTTAGAAAATTCCAGATTTTAGATGTGATTAGCCTCGGTAGCCTCAGCGGAAATGGGCCTCATCTCGCCTGGAGGGGAGAACCTCCTGGATTTTTCTCGAGTTGCGGCAGGTTATCTCGTCTTACGACGGGGACCTCAGGGACCCGCTCTGGTGGCCTCAGGAAAGGCCAGTTCCATGCGGTTGCTCGGGGGCCTCTCGGGATTCCTCTCCCGTCGATGCCGGGGCCTAAGATCTTGTGTGGAGTCTGTGCCAAAACCTGAGGATTCCTCTCCATTGCCCGAGATGTATCTTGGGGCACTTCTGGAGTCTCCCCAGGGGAGTAAGTCCTCGTCTCGAGTGGGAGCATGCACGTGCGCTTTCCTCCGAGCTGTAGCAGCAGTGTTGAGCTTCCCTTCGCGAGGATCAAGGGATCTGTGGCTTTCCCTCGAGGCTTTCCACGAGGCTTTTCACGAGGCTTTCCCACAGGGATGTCCCACGTGCCGCCGTGGTGTGAATCGATCCTCGGCTTGAACGTCGAGGCAGTGCAGGGAAAACAGGTTTCCCTGGAATGGACTGAGATATCTGGGGACTCTGGGAATGGTGGCACGACCCAGGAGTTCCTCTGGCCTTTCCTGTGGAGAGCGCCTCCTCTTGAGCTGCGACGGGAAAGCCGGGAATTCTTCCCCGACCACGCAGGGAAAGGATCCCTCTCTCGAGTTAGGAGGCGGAAACGGGACTCCTCTGGATGTGGGCGGGACTCTCTTGCTTCCTCTTGAGGGGAGACGGGTATGTCGGGGAACTTCTTAAGTTGCAGCAAGGGTTTGAGGGACCCTTTGGAAGTTCCAGAGGTTAGGTGTGATTAGCCTCGAGACGCCTCAGCGGAAATGGGCCTCATCTCGCCTGGAGGGGAGAACCTCCTGGATTTTCTCGAGTTGCGACAGGTGCTCTCGACTTATGATGGGGGACCTCAGGGACCCGCTCTGGTGGCCTCAGGAAAGGCCAGTCCCCATGCGAGTTTCTCTGGGGCCTCTCGGGATTCCTCTCCCGTCGATGCCGGGGCCTAAGACCTTCTGTGGAGTCGGTGCCGGAACCTGAGGATTCCTCTCCAGTGCTGACATGGAACTTGGGGTACTTCTGGAGTCTCCCCAGTGGAGTCAGTCCTCGTCTCGAGTGGGGGGCATGCAGGTGTGCTTTCCTCCCGAGCTGTAACAGCAGTGTCGCTCTTCCCTTCGCGTGGATCAAGGGATCTGGGTCTTTCCCTCCAGGCTTTCCCACGAGGTTTTCCCACGAGGCTTTCCCACAGGGCTGTCCCACGTGCCACCTTGGTGTGAGTCGATCCTTCCCTTGAAAGTCGAGGCAGTGCAGGGAAAACAGGTTTACCTGGAATGGACTGAGACTTCTGGGGGACTCTGTGAATGGTGGCACGACCCTGAACTTCCTCTCGCCTTTCCTGTGGAGAGCGCCTCCTCTTGAGATGCGTCGGAAACGCCGGGAATTCTTTCCGACCACGCAGGGAAAGGATCCCTCCTCTCGAGCTAGGAGGCGGAAACGGGGCTCCTCTGAATGTGTGCGGGACTCTCGTGCTTCCACTCGTGTCGAGACGGGTATGTCGGGGAACTTCTTGAGTTGCAGCATGGGTGTGAAGGACCCTTTGGAAGTTCCAGAGGTAAGGTGTGATTAGCCTCGAGATACCTCAGCAGAAATAGGTCTCAGCTCGCCTGGAGGGAGAACCTCCTGGATTTTCTCGAGTTGCGGCTGGTGCTCTCGACTTACGACGGGGAACTCAGGGACCCGCTGTGGTGGCCTCAGGAAAGGCCAGTCCCCATGCGAGTTGCACGGGGCCTCTCGGGATTCCTCTCCTGTCGATGCCGGGGCCTTAGATCTTGTGTGGACTCGGTGCCGGAACCTGAGGATTCCTCTCCAGTGCTGACATGGATCTTGGGGTACTTCTGGAGTCTCCCCAGGGCAGTCAGTCCTCTACTCGAGTGGGGGCATGCACGTGCGCTTTCCTCCCGAGCTGTAGCAGCAGAGTCACGCTTCCCTTCGCGTGGATCAACGGATCTGTGGCTTTCCATCTAGGCTTTCCCAAGAGTCTTTCCCACGAGGCTTTCTCACAGGGCTGTCCCACGTGCCACCGTGGTGTGAGTCGATCCTCGGCTTGAAAGTCGAGGCAGTGCAGGGAAAACAGGTTTCCCTGGAATGGACTGAGACATCCAGGGGACTCTGGGAATGGTGGCACGACCCTGAAATTCCTCTCGCCTTTCCGGTGGAGAGCGCCTCCTCTTGAGATGTGACGGGAACGCGGGAATTCCATCCCGACCCCGCAGTGAAAGGATCCCTCCTCTCCAGCTAGGAGGCGGAAACGGGGCTCCTCTGGATGTGGGCAGGACTCTCGTGCTTCCTCTCGAGTGGAGACGGGTATGTCGGGGAATTTCTTGAGTTGCAGCAAGGGTGTGAATGACCCTTTGGAAGTTCCAGAGGTAAGTTGTGATTAGCCTTGAGATACCTCAGCGGAAATTGGACTCAGCTCGCCTGCATGGGAGAACCTCCTGGATTTTCTCGAGTTGCGGCATGTGCTCTCGTCTTACGACGGGGACTCGGGACCCGCTCTAGTGGCCTCAGGAAAGGCCAGTCCCCATGCGAGTTGCTCGGGGCCTCTCGTGTTTCCTCTCCCGTCGATGCCAGCGCCTAAGATCTTGCGTGGAGACGCTGCCGGAACCTGAGGATTCCTCTCCAGTGCAGAAATGGATCTTTGGTGTACTTCTGGAGTCTCCCCAGGGGAGTCAGTCTTCGTCTCCAGTGGGGGCATGCACGTGCGCTTTCCTCCCGAACTGAAGAAGCAGTGTCACGCTTCCCTTCGCTTGGATCAATGGATCTGTGGCTTTCACTCGAGGCCACAAAGCTTTCCCACGAGGATTTCCGCAGGGCTGCCACGTGCCACCGTGGTGTGAGTCGATCCTCGTCTTGAAAGTCGAGGCAGTGCAGGGAAAACAGGTTTCCCTGGAATGGACTGAAACTTCTGAGGGACTCTGGGAATGGTGGCACGACCCTGGAGTTCCTCTCCCCTTTCCTGTGGAGAGCGCCTCCTCTTGAGATGCGACGGGAACGCCGGGAATTCTTTCCCGACAACGCAGGGAAAGGATCCCTTCTCTCGAGCTAGGAGGAGGAAACGGAGCTCCTCTGGATGTGCGGGGAACTCTCGTGCTTCCTCTCGGGTAGAAACGGATATGTCGGGGGAACTTCTTGAGTTGCAGCAAGGGTGTGAAGGACCCTTTGGAAGTTCCAGAGGTTAGGTTTGATTAGCCTCGAGACGTCTCAGCGGAAATGGGCCTCATCTCGCCTGGAGGGGAGAACCTCCTGGATTTTCTCGAGTTGCGGCAGGTGCTCTCGACTTACGATAGGGACCTCAGGGACCCGCTCTGTTGGCCTCAGGAAAGGCCAGTCCCATGCGAGTTGCTCGGGGCCTCTGGGGATTCCTCTCCCGTCGATGCCGGGGCCTAAGATCTTGTGTGGAGTAGGTGCCGGAACCTGAGCATTCACCTCCAGTGCTGACATGGATCTTGGGTACTTCTGGAGTCTCCCCAGGGGAGTCAGTCGTCGTCTCGAGTGGGAGAATGCACGTGCGCTTTCCTCCCGAGCTGAAGCAGCAGTGTCACGCTTCCCTTCGCGTGGATCAAGGGATCAGGCGCTTTCCCTCGAGGCTTTCCAACGAGGCTTTCCCAGGAGGCTTTCCCACAGGGCTGTCCCACGTGCCACCGTGGTGTGAGTCGATCATCGGCTTGAAAGTCGAGGCAGTGCAGGGAAAACAGGTTTCCCTGGAATGGACTGAGACCTCTGGGGGACTCTGGGAATGGTGGCACGACCCTGGAGTTCCTCTCGCCTTTCCTGTGGAGAGCGCCTCCCTTGAGATGCGACGGGAACGCCGGGAATTCTTTCCCGACCACGCAGGGAAAGGATACTTCCTCTAAAGCTAGGAAGCGGAAACGGGGCTCCTCTGGATGTGGGCCGAACTCTCGTGCTTCCTCTCGAGTGGTGACGGTATGTCGGGGGAACTTCTTGAGTTGCAGGAAGGGTGTGAAGGACCCTTTGGAAGTTCCAGTGGTTAGGTTTGATTAGCCTCGAGACGCCTCAGCGGAAATGGGCCTCATCTCGCCTGGAGGGGGAGAACCTCCTGGATTTTGTCGAGTTGCGGCAGGTGCTCTCGACTTACGACGGGGCCCTCAGGGACCCGCTCTGGTGGCCACAGGAAAGGCCAGTCCCCATGCGAGTTGCACTGGGGCCTCTCGGATTGTTCTCCCGTCGATGCCAGGGCCTAAGACCTTGTGTGGATTCGGTGCCGGAACCTGAGGATTCCTCTCCAGTGCTGACATGGATCTTGGGGTACTTCTGGAGTCCCCCCAGAGGTGTCAGTCCTCGTCTCGAGTGGGGCCTTGCACGTGAGCTTTCCTCCCGAGCTGAAGCAGCAGTGTCACGCTTCCCTTCGCGTGGATCAAGGGACCTGTGTCTTTCCCTCCAGGCTTTCCAACGAGGCTTTCCCACAGGGCTGTCCCACGTGCCACCGTGTTGTGAGTCGATCCTCGGCTTGAAAGTCGAGCAGCAGTGCAGGGAAAACAGGTTTCCCTGGAATGGAGTGAGACATCTGGGGAACTCTGGGAATGTGGCAGGACCCTGGAGTTCCTCTCGCCTTTCCTGTGTGGAGAGCGCCTCCTCTTGAGATGTGACGGGAATGCCGGGAATTCTTTCCCGACCACGCAGGTAAAGGATCCCTGCTCTCGAGCTAGCAGGCGGAAACGGGGCTCCTCTGGATGTGGGCGGGACTCCTGTGCTTCCTCTCGAGTGGAGACGGGTATGTCGGGGAACTTCTTGAGTTGCAGCAAGGGTGTGAAGAATCCTTTGGAAGTTCCAGAGGTTAGGTTTGATTAGCCTCGAGACGTCTCAGCGGAAATGGGCCTCATCTCGCCTGGAGGGGAGAACCTCCTGGATTTTCTAGAGTTGCGGCAGGTGCTCTCGACTTACGACAGGGACCTCAGGGACCCGCTCTGGTGGCCTCCGGAAAGGCCAGTCCCCATGCGAGTTGCTCGGGGGCCTCTGGGGATTCCCCTTCAGTCGATGCAGGGACCTAAGATCTTGTGTGGAGTACGTGCCAGAACCTGAGCATTCACCTCCAGTACTGACATGGATCTTGGGGTACTTCTGGAGTCTCCCCAGGGGAGTCAGTCGTCGTCTCGATTGGGGGAATGCACGTGCGCTTTCCTCCCGAGCTGAAGCTGCAGTGTCACGCTTCCCTTCGCGTGTATCAAGGGATCAGGGGCTTTCCCTCGAGGCTTTCCAACGAGGCTTTCCCACGAGGCTTTCCACAGGGCTGTCCCACGTGCCACCGTGTTGTGAGTCGACCCTCGGCTTGAAGGTCGAGGCAGTGCAGGGAAAACAGGTTTCCCTGGAATGGAGTGAGACATCTGGGGAACTCTGGGAATGTGGCACGACCCTGGAGTTCCTCTCGCCTTTCCTGTGGAGAGCGCCTCCTCTTGAGATGTGACGGAAATGCCGGGAATTCATTCCCGACCACGCAGGTAAATGATCCCTCCTCTCGAGCTAGCAGGCGGAAACGGGGCTCCTCTGGATGTGGCGGGACTCTCGTGCTTCCTCTCGAGTGGAAACGGGTATGTCGGGGAACTTCTTGAGTTGCAGCAAGGGTGTGAAGGACCCTTTGGAAGTTCCAGATGTTAGATGTGATTAGCCTCGAGATGCCACAGGGGAAATGCGCCTCATCTCGCCTGGAGGGGAGAACCTCCTGGATTTTCTCGAGTTGCGGCAGGTGCTCTCGACTTACGACGGGGACCTCAGGGACCCGCTCTGGTGGCCTCAGGAAAGGCCAGTCCCCATGCGAGTTGCTCGGGGCCTCTCGTGATTCCTCTCCCTCGATGCCAGCGCCTAAGACCTTGTGTGGAGACGCTGCCGGAACCTGAGGATTCCTCTCCAGTGCAGAAATGGATCTTGGTGTACTTCTGGAGTCTCCCCAGGGGAGTCAGTCTTCGTTCTCCAGTGGGGGCATGCACGTGCGCTTTCCTTCCCGACCTGAAGCAGCAGTGTCACGCTTCCCTTCCCTTGGATCAAGGATCTGTGGCTTTCACTCAAGGCTTTCCCACAAAGCTTTCCCACGAGGCTTTCCAGCAGGGTTGTCCCACGTGCCACCGTGGTGTGAGTCGATCCTCGGCTTGAAAGTCGTGGCAGTGCAGGGAAAACAGGTTTCCCTGGAATGGACTGAAACTTCTGGGGGACTCTGGAATGGTGACACGACCCTGGAGTTCCTCTCCCCTTTCCTGTGGAGAGCGCCTGCTCTTGAGATGCGACGGGAACGCCGGGAATTCTTTCCCGACCACTGCAGGGAAAGGATCCCTCCTCTCGAGCTAGGAGGCGGAAACGGGGTCCTCTGGATGTGGGCGGGACTCTCGTGCTTCCTCTCGAGTGGAGACGGGTATGTCGGGGAACATCTTGAGTTGCAGAAAGGGTGTGAAGGACCCTTTGGAAGTTCCAGAGGTTAAGTGTGAATAGCCTCGAGACGCCTCAGCGGAAATGGGCCTCATCTCGTCTGGCGGGGAGAACCTCCTGGATTTTCTCCGAGTTGCGGCAGGTGCTCTCGACTTACGACTGGGACCTCAGGGACCCGCTCTGGTGGCCTCAGGAAAGGCCAGTCCCCATGCCAGTTGCTCGGGGGCCTCTCGGGATTCCTCTCCCGTCGATGCTGGCGCCTAAGACCTTGTGTGGAGTCAGTGCTGGAACCTGACGATTCCTCTCCAGTGCTGACATGGATCTTGGGGTACTTCTGGAGTCTCCCCAGGGGAGTCAGTCCTCGTCTCGAGAGAGGGCATGCACGTGCGCTTTCCTTCCGAGCTGTAGCAGCAGTGTCGCGCGTCCCTTCACGTGGATCAAGGAATCTGTGGCTTTCCCACGAGTCTTTCCCACAGGGCTGTCCCACGTGCCACCGTGGTGTGAGTCGATCCTCGGCTTGACAGTCGAGGCAGTGCAGGGAAAACAGGTTTTCCTGGAATGGACTGAGACATCTGGGGGGTCTCTCGGAATGGTGGCACGACCCTGGAGTTCCTCTCGCCTTTCCTGTGGAGAGCCCCTCCTATTGAGTTGCGACCGGAACGCCGGCGGAATTCTTCCCGACCCGCAGGGAAAGGATCCCTC
>NW_017199061.1:0-7464 GCF_001704415.2 Capra hircus | reverse complement strand
CCATCCAAGTATTATCCATTAATTGACGAATGGAATAAACAAACTGTGCTATATGCTCAACATGGACTTGCATTGGAAGCCATTTGCCATATTTCATATTACATATCAGCCATAAAAATAAAACATAAAACATTCACTGCTATACACCCATGGAAATGGATGAATCCTTGAAAACGTACACAACTAGCGGGATTTTCCTGTGAGATCCAGTGTTTTAAGACTTTCCACTAGGTTCCATCCTGGGCTGGCGAACTTAAGATCCACATGCCACAGAGCTAAAATAAATAAATATTGGTAAAGAAAATATGGTATCTGATAAAGCCAGAACACAAAGTCACACATTGCTATGTGTGGAGAACTGTAGTGGAAGAGAAGCCAGGAAAGAGAAGCACCCTCGTAATCAAGTGAAACATTTTTTTTTCAGGAGCGAGAGGAAATGAAACTACTCTGTAAAGAACGCTGCCAATAAATTAAATAAAATAACAACTAAACATTGACCACTTGAGTAAACATAGCTGAAATTTTCACTTGTGGCCTTGACCAAAGAGTGGCCTTTAAAGCGAAAATGAGAGAACTTGACGATAACAAAGTCTAGCGAACAGTCTGCGCAGAAAGTCTAAATAATCAAAATACAAAATAAAAGCAGCAGAAGCAGGATGTGTCACCAAAAGTAGGATTTTTTAACAACAGTAACATTATAGTCCGTTTGTTTTCCTGATGGGAACCATCCAGAGAAACAGAAAAACTTACTCCAGACAAAGAGGGAGACTTTGATAGAATATCAAGAAATGAGTAGGTCTAGAACTGAGTAGATCAAGAATTGAGTCGATCAAGCCGGGACAGCCACACAAGCTGGAGAAGGCAATGGAAACTCACACCAGTACTCTTGCCTGGAAAATCCCACGGGTGGAGGAGCCTGGTAGGCCCACAGTCCATGGCGTTTCGTATAGTTGGACATGACTGAGCGAATTCAATTTCACTCTTTCACTCTCATGCATTTGGAAAAGGAAATGGCAACCCACTCCAGTGTTCTTGCCTGGAGAATCCCAGGAATGGGGAGCCTGCGTGGGCTGTTGTCCATGAGATTGCAGAGTCAGACACGACTGATGCGGCTTAGCAGCAGTAGCAGCACACAAGAAGAGTACAAAGCCAAATAATTTGCTCACAGTGACAGAATTGAGATCATATGAAAAAAAAAAGGCTCACATGGTGGATTAATGGGTATGGTAACCAGCCTTCAAGTGAATCGAATCTCCTGATATTCCCACCCCTGCGTAGTTCTCTCTCAATCTATCACAGGGTTGACCTGTGAGACTAAGCAAATACAGAAGTGAAGATGTGTAACATCTGAAAAAAGACTCTGCACTTTATCATGGGTGCAAGTGCTTTCCTGAATCACTCATTCTGAGAAAACACAGCAGCCTCCACAAGAGAAGCCCCTTGCAGAGGCCCACAGAAGCAGGAACTGAGGCTTCATGAGTACAGCCAAGTGAGAGAGCTTAGATTCAACAAGCTAAGTCTTCAGAGGTTGCCAAGCCAGACAAAAGCTTGACTACTACCTCAGGAGAGATCCTGGGCCAAGAGATAACAAGTGTTAAGTTCTTTCAAACTATTTCACTTTTGAGATCATATGTACAACACAAACATTTCAAGTTATAATACTATTCACATCATACTTACACACAGAAGAGCTTCTCCTATAAATATAGCAAAAATTAAAACACACACACACACACACACACACACACACAACAAACCAAAGCACCGAAAAACAGGAGTTGCCTGGCAGTCCAGTGGTTTGCTTAGGACTCAGCCCTCTCACTGCCAGGATCCTGTGTTCGATCCCCTGGTTGGGGAACTAATATCCTATGAAGCCACATGTTGTGACCAAAACAAAACATGCTGTGAAGTTCAAAGCTGTACCAGCAAGATAATTATACAACACAGCTGTAGGCACAAGTTGCTGGGCATAGAGCTACCTATGATCTTGTTTACTCGCATAAAATGAACTCAGATGGTGCCTCGCTAGCATCCAGTGGAGTTCACTTACTTAATGAAATAAAGCCCTTAAGGGTACAGAAATGACCAAGTAATCCCACGTGAACATGTTAAATCAAACACATTTTCTCTGAATGAACCACTTGCATTCATTTATTCATTTGGCCATGCTACTTGGCTTGTGGGTCCCAGTTCCCTGACCAGAGAGTTGAATCCAGACCACTGCAGTGAAAGCCCAGAATCCTAATCACCAGGCCACCAGGGAACCCCACACCTGCATTGCTTTGCTTTCATAGCTAAAACCTTAGGATATGTGCATTGCCCCATGTTAGCCTCACCAAGTGGTACGAGTCAGCTCTACACAGCTTAAGACCCATGGTGCTCTTACTTTTTTTCTTTCAAGAAGGCAGGAGAAAGCAAGTCACCCTGCCTGTTTTTAAGGTTGCCACTCAGAAAGCTGCAAACCTGAAACCATGTTTGCCCTGAAGTCAGCACCCGCAATCAGGGTCAGGTAATCCCCAATCAGGAATACTCTCTCTCAACAGCAACGTGTCAGCCCACAAATGAACGGAAAAAAACGGAAAGTAAGAAAGCCACAACTTTGTCCCTTATTGTAAAGATGTCTGTCACCTTACCTCAGGGCCACTGAAATCTCAGCGGTTGGACCTCCGGCAGTAAACGGTCACCCTGGACGAGCCAAGGGAAAGGTCAGGGTGAGTACCTGTTCCGGAACAGCTGACTCCCCCTGACCCCTCCTGCTCTCCCCAGGATGCCGTCTGCCAGGTCTCAACCGCTAGGATTTCAGTGGCCCCCCTGAGGTAAGGTGACAGACATCTTTACAATAAGGGACAAAGTTGTGGCTTTCTTACTTTCCGTTTTTTCCGTTCATTTGTGGGCTGACACGTTGCTGTTGAGAGAGAGTATTCCTGATTGGGGATTACCTGACCCTGATTGCGGGTGCTGACTTCAGGGCAAACGTGGTTTCAGGTTTGCAGCTTTCTGAGTGGCAACCTTAAAAACAGGCAGGGTGACTTGCTTTCTCCTGCCTTCTTGAAAGAAAAAAAGTAAGAGCACCATGGGTCTTAAGCTGTGTAGAGCTGACTCGTACCACTTGGTGAGGCTAACATGGGGCAATGCACATATCCTAAGGTTTTAGCTATGAAAGCAAAGCAATGCAGGTGTGGGGGTTCCCTGGTGGCCTGGTGATTAGGATTCTGGGCTTTCACTGCAGTGGTCTGGATTCAATCCTCTGGTCAGGGAACTGGGACCCCACAAGCCAAGCTAGCCATGGCCATAATGAATAAATGAATGCAAGTGGTTCATTCAGAGAAAATGTGTTGTGATTTAACATGTTTCACGTGGGATTACTTGGCTCATTTCTGTACCCTTAAGGGCTTTATTTCATTAAGTAAGTGAACTCCACTGGATGTGGCGAGGCACCATCTGAGTTCATTTTATGCGAGTAAACAAGGTCATAGGTAGCTCTATGCCCAGCAACTTGTGCCTACAGCTGTGTTGTATAACTTATCTTGCTGGTACAGCTTTGAACTTCACAGCATGTTTTGTTTTGGTCACAACATGTGGCTTCATAGGATATTAGTTCCCCAACCAGGGATCGAACACAGGATCCTGGCAGTGAGAGGGCTGAGTCCTAAGCAAACCACTGGACTGCCAGGCAACTCCTGTTTTTCGGTGCTTTGGTTTGTTGTGTGTGTGTGTGTGTGTGTGTGTGTGTGTGTTTTAATTTTTGCTATATTTATAGGAGAGCTCTTCTGTGTGTAAGTATGATGTGAATGAGTATTATAACTTGAAATGTTTGTGTTGTACATATGATCTCAAAAGTTGAATAGTTTGAAAGAACTTAACACTTGTTATCTCTTGGCCCAGGATCTCTCCTGAGGTAGTAGTCAAGCTTTTGTCTGGCTTGGCAACCTCTGAAGACTTAGCTTGTTGAATCTAAGCTCTCTCACTTGGCTGTACTCATGAAGCCTCAGTTCCTGCTTCTGTGGGCCTCTGCAAGGGGCTTCTCTTGTGGAGGCTGCTGTGTTTTCATCAGAATGAGTGATTCAGGAAAGCACTTGCACCCATGATAAAGTGCAGAGTCTTTTTTCAGATGTTACACAGTCTTCACTTCTGTATTTGCTTAGTCTCACAGGTCAACCCTGTGATAGATTGAGAGAGAACTACGCAGGGGTGGGAATATCAGGAGATTCGATTCACTTGAAGGCTGGTTACCATACCCATTAATCCACCATGTGAGCCTTTTTTTTTTCATATGATCTCAATTCTGTCACTGTGAGCAAATTATTTGGCTTTTGTACTCTTCTTGTGTGCTGCTACTGGCTGCTAAGCCACATCAGTCGTGTGACTCTGCAATCTCATGGACAACAGCCCACCAGGCTCCCCCATTCCTGGGATTCTCCAGGCAAGAACACTGGAGTGGGTTGCCATTTCCTTTTCCAATGCATGAGAGTGAAGAGTGAAATTGAATTCGCTCAGTCATGTCCAACTATACGAAACCCCATGGACTGTGGCCTACCAGGCTCCTCCACCCGTGGGATTTTCCAGGCAAGAGTACTGGTGTGAGTTTCCATTGCCTTCTCCAGCTTGTGTGCTGTCCGGCTTGATCGACTCAATTCTTGATCTACTCAGTTCTAGACCTACTCATTTCTTGATATTCTATCAAGTCTCCTCTTTGTCCTGGAGTAAGTTTTCTGTTTCTCTGGATGGTTCCCATCAGGAAACAAACGGACTATAATGTTACCTGTTGTTAAAAATCCTACTTTTGGTGACACATCCTGCTTCTGCTGCTTTTATTTGTATTTGATTATTATAGACTTCTGCAGACTTGTTCCTAGACTTTGTTATCTCAAGTTCTCTCATTTTCCTTTAAAGCCACTTTTGTCAAGGCCACAAGTGAATTTCAGATGTTTAACTCAGTGGTCAATGTTTAGTTGTTATTTTATTTAATTTATTGGCAGCTTTATCAGAGTAGTTCATTTCCTCCTCCCTGAAAAAAAAAATGTTTCACTTGGATTACAGGTGCTTCTCTTTCCTGCTTCTCTTCCACCTACAGTTCTACCACATACAATGTGTGATCTTTGTGTCTGGCTTTATTCAGATACCATATTTTCTTTTAAAATATTTATTTATTTAGCTCTGTGGCATGTGGGATCTTAGTTCCCAGCCCAGGGATGGAACCTATGGAAAGTCTTAAACACTGGATCTCCAGGAAAATCCCCTAGTTTGTGTACTTTCAAGATTCATCCATTTCATGGGTGTATAGCAGTGAATGTTTTTGTTTTATTTTTATGGCTGAATATGGTATATGAATATGGCAAATGGCTTCCATGCAGTCCATGTTGAGCATATAGCCACAGTTTGTTTATCCATTCGTCAATTAATGGATAATACTTGGATGGTGTACTTTTTGTGGCTATTGTGAGTAATGTTGCTGTGAACACTGGTTTTGCATGGACTGAACATTTTCAGTGTTTATGGATATATACAAAAGAGGGAAATTGCTGCATCATATGGCTACTCTATATTTAATTTTTGAGGTACTGACAAACCACTTTTGCAAATAGAACTGCCGTATGACCCAGCAATCCCACTGCTGGGCATACACACTGAGGAATCCAGAATTGAAAGAGACACATGTACCCCAGTGTTCATCACAGCACTGTTTATAATAGCCAGGACATGGAAACAACCTAGTTGTCCATCAACAGATAAATGGATCAGAAAGCTGTGGAACATATACACAATGGAGTATTACTCGGCCATTAAAAAGAATCTATTGTCTTTCTCTTTCTGACTTCCTAAATATTCTTTTTAATGCTAGTGTAGATTCAAGTATTTACTCAACCAACATTTGTTGCTACCTGTATAAAATGTGGTTGACTTTTAAAATATTTGTCTTCTCTTCTGCAAGCGTTATATTAATTTACTACTTGTGTTTTCTTCAAGATTTTCTATATACAAAAGTATGTTATCTCCAATAGACTTTGACTTTTTCCTTTCCATTCTGAAGACTGTTTTTTGTTTTTTTTGTTTTTTCTTTTTTAAAAAAAAAAAAAAACAGAATTTTAAACAATAGAATTTTAACAAATTCTATTTTGTTACGTGAATGCTCTGGTTGTAGAACTGCCAGTATGATGTTGAGCCAAAGTGTGTAGTAGACTTCCTCGTGTTGTTCCCGCAGTCTTAGAGGGAAAGCTTTCAGTTTTTCATTATTAAGTATGATGTTAGCTGTGGGTCTTTTACAGGTGCCCTTTGATTAGGGAAAGTTCTCTTCTGTTCTTAATTATGAAGTGTTCTTTTCACCCCGGTTATGAAGAGGTGCTAGATTCAGGGAAATGCTTTTTTCTTCAGGCATGTGTTATTTTGTTTTATTGTTTTAAAATGGCATAATGTTAATTAACTTTCATATAATGAACCAACTTTGCATACCTCCTATAAATCCCATGTGATCATGGTATACAATCTTTTTTATATGTTGTTGGATATTGTTTTGCCAGTTATTTTGTTGAGGACTCTTTCACCTGTATTCATAAGGGATATCATGTGTGTGTGGTGTGTGTGGTGTGTGTGTGGTGTGTGTGTGATGCCTCTGTCTGATATTGGTATGGGAGAAATACTGGCATCACTTTACCTGCTATGTGGGGGAAGGAGACCTGTGGAGTAAAGGATGAAGCATAGTTGGATTTCAGTTTAGCCAGGATTAGAGGGAGAAATTTAGGATATATCAGTGGTGGAATTGGGGTGGAGATTATCAAGAGAGCTCATTCTCAATTTCCTAGGCCTGTGTTAAGTGCTTGACATTGAATTATGCTGTTTGTAAGTAGGTATAGATAGATTATACTTTGACTTTGCTACCTATTTTCTTTGTTAACATTTATGAAATTAGAATTTGTGAATCAGTTGTAATGTGCATTGAAGATACATTTTCTTCCAGATTTTACTCCAAAACAACGATGCCATTGAATAGCGGATGCCTTTTACAAAGAGCCGTTAACCTTAAGTCTAAGAATTAAGCGTGTTTGTCTTTAAGATACAGAAAACACATTTAAAAGTTACAAATTTGCCCAAGAAGATGCAACTGGTGTGTGGTTAACTTAGAATTCCAATCTTAATCTTCTTTGACTCCAAAGTCCATGTTTCTAAAAGCTGTACAACAGTGCTTTTGTAAAAATACTGGTCCTTTACATGTGATTTCACCTAATGATCAGTAGTGTTGTTTTTTTTTTAATTTTTTTAAATAGAAAAGATTACAGTGAACATGGGACAAAGCTATGATTCTAGAGCCATGTAGACTTGTAGTCATAGGTTTTTCAGCTGTCATTGAGCCTCGTTTGACACTCAGTGTCTTTGTCTGTAAGATAAGGGTTTTATAACTACTGTAGAGTTTTGGAGATAATCAAATAGCCCATTTTTGTGTTCTTAACTAATATGTAGTATGTTTAT